>NW_028327182.1:23685000-23988030 GCF_987537825.1 Furipterus horrens | reverse complement strand
TTCAAGGATCAGGTGTTAGTCTAGAAGTTTGTCCAAGATGAAGAGACTAGAGCTCTGGATGAACAGTTTGCCCTATTTGCCACACAGATTGCCAGAGGGGAAGGTAGTAGGAGATGGACAAGAAAGATGAAGAGGAATAAGAGGGACAAACTACTCTTATAAAATAAATAAGTCATGAGAATGTAGAGTACAATACAGAGAATATAGTCAATAATATCATAATAACTTTAAACAGTTATAGATGATTAAGTTACTTAGTATAGGGATCACATTATAATATGTAAATGTGGAATCACTATGTTATACACCTGAAATTAATACAATTGTCTGCCAGCTGTATTTTAAATTTTTTAAAAAGGAAAATATACACATTGTCTAAATATATGTTTCAAGTAAAATATTTATTGAGATTAGCTTTAAAAATAAAGATATTATAATATGTTAAGTGTATTACTGGGAAGAAATGGAACCCATGATTGAGGCTAAGAGGAAGGCCCTACTGGCTTACAAGGCCACGCCCACTCCCAGTACACTTCAAGCTCTACGGGCTGCCAGGAGCAAAGTCCAGAAGACCGCCCGCCACTGTGCCAACACCTATTGGCTAAACCTGTGCAGAAACATCCAGGAAGCCGCCGATATAGGCAACGCACGAGGAATGTATGAGGGTATCAAGAAGGCAACAGGCCCAATCCCCTCCAAGATCGCCCCCCTTAAGTCCAAGACAGGTGAGGTCATCACTGACCAGGAACAGCAAATGCGGCGGTGGACCGAGCACTACCTCGAGCTGTACGCGACGAGGAACACCGTAACAGACACTGCTCTTAAAGCCATCCCAGACCTACCAGTCATGGAAGAGCTAGACACCCCACCTACTGCGGCAGAGCTCGGCAAAGCCATCGACCGCCTCGCTTGCGGGAAAGCACCAGGAAGCGACGGAATCCCTCCAGAAATCCTAAAGAGCGGGAAACCAGTCCTGCTACAGCCGCTCCACCATCTACTCTGTCTCTGCTGGAAGGAGGGATACATCCCCCAGGATGTGAGAGACGCCAACATTATCACCATGTACAAGAACAAAGGAGACCGCAGCGACTGCAACAACTACCGGGGCATCTCTCTCCTCAGCGTCGTCGGCAAAGTATTCACCCGGGTCGCTCTTGCCCGCCTGCAGACCCTTGCTTCCCGCGTCTACCCAGAGTCCTAGTGTGGCTTCAGAGCTGGCCGTTCAACAGTGGACATGATCTTCTCCCTACGCCAGCTGCAGGAGAAGTGTCACGAGCAGCATAAACCACTCTACCTCGCCTTTATCGACCTCACAAAGGCGTTTGATCTGGTCAGTCGAAGCGGACTCTTCAGCTTGCTACGGAAGATTGGCTGTCCACCACATCTGCTTGCTGTGGTCATGTCCTTTCACGACAACATGCACAGCACGGTGTCCTACAACGGCGCAACCTCTGAGGCCTTCCCAGTCAGCAGCGGAGTAAAGCAGGGCTGCGTCCTCGCGCCTACGCTGTTCGGAATCTTCTTCTCCATGCCCCTCCAATACGCCTTTAAGGACTGCAGCGAGGGTGTCTTCATTCACACCAGATCCGATGGCAAGCTCTACAACCTGGCCCGTCTACGAGCCAAGACCAAAGTCAAAGAGGTGCTCATCCGTGAGATGCTCTTCGCCGCCGACGCAGCCTTGACATCACACTCCGAAGAGGGACTCCAGCAGCTAGTCACTTGCCTTTCCCACGCATGCAAGGAGTTCGGACTAGCCATCAGCCTGACGAAGACGAACGTTATGGCTCAAGGCACGGGGACTCCCCCATGCATCACCATCGACGGGTACACCCTGGAGGTTGTCAATGACTTCACTTACCTCGGGTCCACCATCTCGAGCTCTCTGTCAGTTGACTTGGAGGTCAACCGGAGAATCGCCAGGGCAGCCACAGTTATGGCCAAACTGAACCGGCGAGTGTGGAACAATTCCAGCCTCACTGAGAAAACCAGACTGCGCATCTATCAAGCCTGCGTACTCAGCACTCTCATCTATGGCAGCGAGACGTGGACCACCTACGCAAGGCACGAAAGGAAACTCAACAGCTTCCACATGAGGTGCCTGCGACGCGTCCTGCATGTCGCCTGGCAGGATAAGGTCCCCAACACCGAGGTGCTGAAGCGAGCCAACATGAGCAGTTTGCATGCAGTTCTTAGTGAGAGACGCCTCAGGTGGCTCGGCCATGTCAAAAGAATGGATGCAGGCCGTATCCCCAAAGACCTCCTCTACGGCGAGCTAGCAGAAGGCCAGAGGATGACAGGGCGCCCAAAACTGCGGTTCAAAGACATCTGCAAAAAGGACATGACACAATGCTCCATCAATCTCAACACATGGGAAGTTCAAGCAGACGACCGCCTAGCCTGGAGGCTGGCGGTCAGGCAAGGTACGTCACGCGCGGAGGCTGCACGCAACGAGGAGGCGGTCCAGAAAAGATCGAGGCGGAAGCAGCGTCAACAGCAGCAACAACGGCCATCTGCCTTCACCTGTAACAAGTGCGCCAGGGATTGTCACTCCCGAGTCGGACTGCACAGCCATTCTCGGCGGTGCAGATAGACTCTCAAGAAGCTATGCCAACGTCTCTCGAGACGGACGGCTGCCGACGACAACGACGACGACGACGATGACGACGACGACGATTACTGTGAATTTTATAATGTGGCAAGTTTCAGTAAGGCTTAGTTGCAAAAGAATTAGAACATTTGTGACCATTTTGTTTACAGCTCAAATTTCATCCTCTAGAGACTGAGGAGACTTTTCTGTTCCTATTTGTTCAAGGAACAAACAATTATATTATTAATATTCAATAGAATATGCATCTCTGATTAGCTAATATAAATAAAGCTTTCAATTTATTTTGCTATGAAGAAGACTGCAATGTATTCACTTCTTACAGTTTAATTAAATGGCCAAACATTACCATAACAAAGGGAAAATCAACCATGTATCTATTATCAGAGAAGTTGCACCACCAATAAATACAGATATCCAAAAATAAACAGAATCTTAAATTTCACTTTTTAATATTTGGAATACCTTCCCCCTTTTTGTGATTCCTATATCAAACTGTACTTTAAAATTTGTGACTAGAACTGCCCTCGTCTTGATATCATTTTCAAAATATTTCCCTTGTAAGCAGAACACTTTTTAAAAAATTTACTTGATTCATAAAAAGATAACTGCAATGGAGATTTCAAATAAAATGCTTAATTAAAAAAAAAACCACAGTAAATACTATGGGCATTTAAGGCTTGCGGCTTCATGCTGTATTCCATTTGGTTCAGAGTATAGTTTTCATGATTTATTGGCAGCTGCTATAGATGGTTCTTTATTTTCAACTCAGCCCAGCCCTGGTCAAACAATACAACCCTCCTGCTTTTTTCAATATTTTCCTAATATCTCAGTTCATTTAATTCTATTGATCCACTGAAGAGTATAATGGCACTGAAACTGGAATTAATAGCACCTCTCTTTCCCAGTGCTAAGAGCTTTCCTATTGAGTCTGTGGACCATCACACGAAATCATAAAAGTGGACAAAAAAAAAGTAGAGTGACCTTTATTGGCTACTATTGTACTGAAACATTCAGCAAACCTCAGAACATCAGTTTCAATCTTATAGCACTGTTTTCTTAAATAATAAGAGAAGGGGGGAAAAAGGAACAACTGACCCCTGCTCAGCATTTACTTAAGCAGAATTGGCATTAATAGAGTATTCTGTCAAAAATTCAAGCGCAAGAAAATGTATGGCTTTGTCCACAGCAGCAGCTATCTTAGCAGATCGCACTGTCACTGCTGCACACAAAGCGCATTGCAACACAATTAGTGGACATGAATAATGCACAAGCTCTTATGCAGGACTCAGCTAAGTGCATGGAAACCTTGGGCTCCTGTTGTCAGAAATTCAATGGATTAGTACCTAGATTTATTTTAAGTCTGTAAAGCACTTTGTTCTTGACAGCGTTCAAAGTAGAGAGAGTGCTATCCTGAATGTGCATCTTAATACTGTCATTCTTGTCTTGTAAGAGTAGATGATATATGGGCTTCAATATTTCGTTTTAATATTTAAAGTTTTCACTGTGCAGATGGAAAGAAATATATTAATAGTTATCTGTTGTTACTCTATTGATCTGGAAAAGGATGAAGATAACCTGTAAAGTTTTGCAATGAGGCTAGTAAAATGGAGGCATTACAATTACATTGAGTAAAACAGAAATACTAATTGTAAGCGTCATATACCGTCTTTAGAAAATAAAGTCATTTAAACCTTGGATTTCTTCTTTCTAGATTAGTACGGTATATTTGGAATCATATTTAAGTAAAATGTTTAGCACATTTTAATATAATTAGTGGTATTTGTAATTATATAGTTCCATCAACTGAAAAACAGTACTGTTTCGTTTTTGAAGGTTAAGTGATTTTACATGGTTAACATTTTGCTGAGCAAGAACTATTATAAAATGTTACAAAATTGTTTCCCTATAATTTCAGACTCTGAGGGCAGTTTCTGCCTGCAGATATGTTCATGATTTAAGCCTAATAATCTCTCATATGTTGAAAAATAAAAGATACTCTTGTAAAGATTAAAAAGTTTTCTATTGATATTAGGGACATAATGGAGTGTAGATACTTCACGTGAAGGTCAATCTTTCATAACTGTGTGAAGACATAAAATCTTATTTTAAAATAATAAGTTACCTTTTTACTCAGCCTACATGGTCCATGAATTTTAATACAATTTGTTGAAATGTCAATCAATGAATTAACTATTCATTATCAAGCCCTAGATTTTAGAGTTAAATATTTAACTAATAACTATTTATAATTATATACATTAAAAACAGTTATTAAGCTACATGCATGATTTCATTTCAGATTACTCATATTTGACCATATGTGATTCTTTAATTAAAATTTCACTTTTAAACAGGTTTCATAAGATTATGAAGATTCATTTTATTCTACTTGCAGAAGATATTTTTATATTCCATTATTTCAAAAGACAACCCATCAAACATACTACTGAGAGGGTTGTGATTTGCTGCTCCTAAATACAACATGGTGAAAAAGCCATGAAGACTAGTTTCAAAATGTATTAAATATACTTAACTGGAACTATTATATTATTCATAATAAAAATGAGGTAAATAATTTTATATTGAGGAGCTAAAATCTCAACCTAGTACATTCTTTTACTCCATCACAATTTAAGTAGCTTAAAGTTCAGACCAACAAATTATTTGCATATTGTGATCAATAGGTGGCGCTTTTCCCCTTTCTGACAGTTTTGATCACAGAATTCTGGTAGAGTATAACTTTTTATTAAGTGTTGTGAATTTTCAGTATTACCTATAAAACACCAAACACTACAACTAGTTGAAAGTTAATTTTTAATCTTTGCAAGTTCATAAGTATTCACATTATTGTGGGCTTTTAAAAATCACCTTTTGATGTATCATTTCATTTTGCTATCAATAATTATATTTAAAGAGAAAGGACTCTGTTATATTTAATGTTAGACATTCATAAAATATTACTCAGTTTTTAAATCTTTTAAATATTCCCTACTTGTTTAAGCAGAAAACTTCTGGAAATTAGCATTATGAAGTATCTAATATATAGGGCCTCTTGAAATATCACTATCATGATAAATGTACTTTATTTATGATTTATAAGATACCTGTCAAAAATAAAACATGCATTTATAGCATCATAAAATGTATGTTGAATATGTAGCAAAAATGTTAAACATAAGTAGAAAATTTTAGCAAAAAATGCACTTTAAAAGACACCTTACTATATGTCAATAAATTACATAAAAATTTGATTTATTTACACTAACTTATTTAACTAAACCTAAGGATTAAAAGCCACCTAAATCAGTAGCCAATAATAGTTGATAGTTTTTGTAATTTTATAAATACGGAGGGACTTATAAAAACATTTCTTTTAGAAATGACTTATCTAAATTTACACTAAAAATTATGTTTATAACATGTTTATTGTAAAAAAGCATATATCTATGTATAAATATATAGTAACTAGTTTGTAAATCTAGACAATGTACCATAAAAATGAAGATTCTATTTATTTAAAACATGATCACCTAGTGACACGGGGTTTAAGATATCTCATGAGCAACATAATTACTTTGATTAAATGACATTATTTTAAAAAATATAGTGCCTAGAATTACTTTTTATATTTTATTTCTAGTTTTACATGTCTGTTCTTATTTCATTCATTTGTCTTCACCAGCTTTTCTTCATTTTAATGGTATAGTTGTTTTGCTATACTTAGATCAAAAACTCTTACCTTCCCTAGCTGGTGTTGCTCAGTGGATTGAGCACTGGCCTGCAAACCAAAGGATCGCCAGTCAATTCCCAGTCAGGGCAAAAAGCCTAGGTTGTGGGCCAGGTCCCCAGTTGGTGGTGCATGAGAGGCAACCACACATTGATGTTTCTCTCCCTCTCTTTCTTCCTCCATTCCCTCTCTCTGAAAATAAACAAAATCTTTAAAAAAAGTCTTACCTTACAAAATAATTTGACAAGTGTATAGCGAGTCATAAAATTAAGAAAAAAATTAGATATGTCCTTTATTCTAGTCTAACCTTTTTCTTACATTATTAAGATGTATGACATTTATATGAATTGTATACGAAAAATTTTTTTTTTTAATATTCTCCAGAATATCCAGCATGACCTTATGGCTCTAACTATAGCAAAAAGAAACATGTTTTAAAACTAAATTATATTTACAGTAGAGTAGTTTCAATTTTCTACTTAAAAAGAAATGCTATCACTTAAGAGACTGGATGTGTTTGCAGAAATAGTCCCTTGCTCAGCACAAATGCCCTAGAACCCTTTGAGCATTGTCAGTGAGGACCCAGCACCTTTTGACATAAAGAAAATAAATTCATCCAGGTGAGTAGGTGGAGCAGAGACACAGAGAGGCAGCAGAACAAGCAGTCTTGCATTTACATGTGGTGGATAAAAATCAGGAGGGATACCTTGAGAGCCAGGGATCCCAGCCCCAAACCAGACCACCCGGAAGCCCAGGGTTCCAGCACCAGGAAGATAAATCCCCATAAATTCTAGCAGTAAAACCAAGTGGGGGTTAGGGCAGTGGAAGAAACTGCTGGATTATCAGGAGACTCCTCTTCAAGGGTCCACACTACTTAGGATTTACACAGACCCACACTCTCCAGGACTCAGCACCAAGGCAACAGCTGAAAGGGCACAAATGACATATGAGGAGAAAGTGAAATGACTGAAAACAGGGGCAAGTGCCAGGAAATAGCTTCTTCCTGGGCAACTCTCCAGAAGTCAGGCAGTGTCACTGCCCCCTCTCTGAGTCTACACATAGCCACAAAGCTGTGAAATGGGTTGCCCCACCATGACTATCACCTAAGGCTCTTCCCCACAATTTACAGGTTCACTCTTCTAAGACAAGGAGTCAACAAAACTCTACCTAATATGCGGAAACAAACACAGGGTGGCTACCAAATTGAAGAGACAAAGAAATACGGTCAAACCAAAAGAACTGAACAAAACTGCAGAAAAAGAATTAAATAAAATGGAGGTAACCAACCTATCAGATGCAAAGTTCAAAACGGTGGTATCAAGATGCTCAAAGAACTCAGTGAGTATAACATCAAAAAAATGACCCAGGCAAAAATGAAGGTTACATTAAGTGAAATAAAGAAAAATCTATAGGGAACAAACAGGAGAGGGGATGAAACTGAGAATTGAATCAACAATTTGGAAAGTAATAATAAGAAAAAACATTCAATCAGAACAGCAAGAAGAAAAAAAAAAAAAAAAAAAAACAAGGATAGAAGAAGCTTCTGCTACACCTCCAAATGTACCAACATCCAAATCACAGAAATTCCAGAAAGGGAAGTGGAATAGCTAGAAATTGAAAACTTATTTGAGGAAATAGTGAAAGAAAATTTCCCTAATTTGGCAAAGGAAATAGACGCACAAGTCCAGGAAGCACAGAGAGTCCCAAACAAGTTGGAACAAAGAGGACCACACCAAGACACATTATGATTAAAATGCCAAAGATTAAAGATAAAGAGGGAATCTTAAAAGCAGTAAGAGAAAAACAGAGAGTTACCTACAAAGGAGTACCCATAAGACTATCAGCTGACTTCTCAAAAGACACTTCACAGGCAATAAGGGGCTAGCAAGAAGTATTCAAAGAGGTGAATAGGACCTACAACCTAGATCACTCTATCCAGTAAAGCTATTATTTAGAATCAGAGGGGAGATAAAGAGCTGCCCAGATGAAGTAAAGGTAAAGGAGTTCATCATTACCAATCCATTATTACATGAGATGTTAAACGGACTTATTTAAGATAAAGAAGAATATCAAAACTATGAACAGTAAAATGGCATCAAATTCACAACTATCAACAACTGAATCTAAAAATACAAACTAAGCTAACAACCAGAACAGGAACAGAATCTTAGATATGGAGATCACTTGGAGGGTTATCAGCTGCGAGGGGAGAAGGGGAGAATGGGGAAAAGGTACAGGGATTAAGAAGCATAATTGGTGGTTACAAAATAGACAGGAGGATGTTAAGAATAGTAAAGGAAATGGAGAAGCCAAATAACTTATATGCATGACCCATGGACATGAATTAAGAGGGGGATTGCTGGAGGGAATGGGGGTAATAGGAAGAGGGGAGCAATAGCATAATCAATAAAATATATTTTTTAAAAAAGAAGCCCACAGTTGTACTCCTATAAGGCACCACCTTTTTTGGCATCTTAATAAAGATTCCTGTACTTCGAAGCTTTTTTGAGTGAAGGACACATTACGTTGTTGAGCGAAGCTTCGGGAGGCTCATTACACATAGGCTATACTTTAAACAGTGTGGTTTTTTGTGTAATTCTGGGTTGAGCTTATATAAAGCCTGACATTATTAGGTTATAGTATAAGATAGATCAAGTAAAAATTCTGTACTCCCAAAATTTAAAAGGATCACTGTAACTCTGATAAATGTCAAGTATCAATAATACGATGCTTAAACAATTCTGAAGAGACAAAAAAAAAAATGATATGATAGGCACAGCCCCACATTATCAAGACAGCAATGATAAAGTACAATGCTTAAGAGATTTTACTAACAGTTTAAGAGTTCTGGCACAGTATTGCCTGTGTATAATGAGGCTTCTAAACATTCATCTCACAGGACTTGCATTTGAAGAGATAAAATACTTTACAAACTCTATTTCATTAATCTTTACAATATCTCTGTGAAGAATTATGAACACCAATCAACAGATTGTGGAGTGACAGCGTTGAAATATGCATTGAATTGCCAATCCTCTCAAAGAGAGCCTTGAAGATTGCCTTACAATGAGGCTTTTTAAAAAAATTCCAGTAGTCTAAGACCAAGTGAATGTGTTAAATGCTATAAAGATTCAACATGTTGTACTTTCTAGGCAGAAGGAAAACTAGAAAAGGCCTGACATCATAGCATTTTGAATGTAATAACAGTTTAAATCAAGATGTCAATGCAAATTCTGTGAATATACGAAAGCATATTTTCAAGTCAGTATTGTGTGTAGTTGTGACTACTACAATACAGTCCACATTAATGCCAAATAAGATTTTCAATTGTGCAGCAAATTAGTCTAATCATATTATTAAATATCCCATTTAAGTGATTTCAACAGCACAGGACTTGCATTGTATTATTAACAGCTCTTCAAAGGGCAGACATCATCGCTGTCAATGAATAGCTATTGACCACTTACTGTGTATAACTGGAGTTCTTGAAAGATCATACTCTTTCTCATTTGTTAAGCTAAGCTTTTATAGACACATCAAGTTCACGTTATATCCATATAGCAAATATTAGTCCAGGGGATACAAAACATTTAAAGACATTTTAACAAATAATTTTTTAAAATTATTCAACTGCTTATAATAATGAATGTATAAGGAAAGTATAGAAGTTATTAGGAATTAAGTAGTAGTACCACTCTCTGTGTCCTGGCTGGTTTGGCTCAGTGGGTTGAGCGTTGGCCTGCGAGCTAAGTGTCGCTGGTTCAATCTTCCAGTCAGGGCACATCAGAGAAGGAAAACTCTGACTCCAAAAAACCTCCGCTGCCTTGCGGCATACCTCTTCAGGGGAAAGGCTAAGGGAGTAAACCCCGACAGAAAATCCGGAGCCGGAGTCCCTAAGGCGGTTTGACGTTGTAGTCAACACTGGCAACTCTTGCGGTGCACCTGAAGCCAAGCTGTATTGACTCCGTCTTTCCCTTGGACCCTTCAGCTGCGAAGAGAGGGGGGATCTGCTGCATGGGCAACAGCAGACCCTCCATATCACCCTGCCCAGGCTCTGTAGCTTCAGCTTCACTGGAGAGGACACTCCAGCGTCATCGCAAGATGTCGATTCAACACGGGAGGAGACAGATACTGTGTCACTCCCGAGTCGGACTGCACAGCCATTCTCGGCAGTGCAGATAGACTCTTAAGAAGCTACACCATCGTCTCTCGAGACGGATGGCTGCCGACGACGACCACTCTCTGTCATGTTCCAAGAGAAATATGAATTCTTTCATTTGTCTCTACCAATGTCCACAAATTAAAAAGCTTATTTTATTCTACTCTGTGTATTAGTTTCACCAGTTCTTTTCATCTCCACTACCACTATCCCACTTCAAGCTGGATCATTGTGTATAGTTGTACTGTTTTTCATGGTATAACTCTGTAGGAAACTACTTACTCACTTTGCAACCTCTGAGAAGAGCACCACCTAGAAATGTACAGTACATGAACTTCACAACACACACAGCGATCCTGCATCAAAGTCACCATCTTTGCTCATCTGGACTACTACAATAGCTTCCTATTTCATTGGCTCAGCTTGCATTATTACGTCCTTCAATCATTGTCTATGCTGAAACTAAAGTGATCCTTTAAAAATGTGAAATGCACTGATATTTTCTTCTTTAAAACCCTTCAAATAGCTTTTCATTGCATTTCAAATAAGATTAAAGTATCTTACAATTTCATTTTCACTCTCTCTTCCTTAAATTCACATTGCATGATGAACTTTCACTCAACTAAAATGCCACCTAGTCAAAGAAGCATTATCTGACCACTTACCACTTATTTTAAATTTGCAGCACAGCCCCCTTCTCTCCACTTATTTTATGTCTCAACAAATAATTTGTTTTCTTTGTAGCACTTCTTATTAATAATTAATAATTAGTCTTATATTTGTTCATTTACTTTTGTTTGATCTTATTCTTTACATACTATTACTTATGTACCCATACAAGATTGTCATATAAATATGTTACCAATGTGTCAGTGTTCAGATAGGCACAAATTGAATGAATAGTGGAAGTCATTTCATTAATGTTAGTGAAAAATCTCATTTTCCTAGTCCATCAAGGTTTACAATGTGCTTTTGCACAACATTCACCATCTCTTGTACAGATTCTTAATCCTATGCATGAGACACAGCAAGTGTTATTATCCCTATTTTACAAATCATGAAACTAAGGTTTAGTAATGCCAGTTTCCTGCCCAAAGTAACCAAGATAATAAAATTTTGAGTTGTGACTTGGACTTGGAACTCTTTTGAAGCCATATTAAGAAATCTTCCTGGTTTCTGGTCAAGACAGGGCATAGGTAGACACACTACACTTTCTTGTGCAACCACAAAAAGAATTACAACTAAATCTCAAAACAAATAACACCAAAAATTGTCAGGAAATCTAGCTGTAAGTCAGTCCAACAACCAAGGACTTAAAGAAGCCACTATCATCTAGATGGGTGCCTTTTACAGAAAGTCACAGCAGCTCTACTTACTACACAGAAACAAACATAGGGAAGCTACCTAATTGAGGAGACAATGAAATATGGCCAGAATAAAAGAACAGAACAAAACCCCAGAAAAAAAATTAAACAAAATGGAGATAGGTGACCTGTCAGATGCAGAGTTTAAAACACTGGTGATCAAGATACTCAAAGAACTCATTGAGTATGGTAATAACATAAAGGAAGAAATGAAGATTACACTAAGTGAAATAAAGTAAAATCCACAGGGAACCAATAGTAAAAGGAAGGAAGCCAGGATTCAAATCAACAATTTGGAACATAAGGAAGAAAAAAAACATTCAACCAGAACAGAAAGAAGAAACAAGAATAAGAAAAAAAAAAGAGGATAAACTAAGAAGCCTCCAGAACATCTCCAAATATACCAATATCCAAATCATAGGGATGCCGGAAGAGAAAGAGCAAGAAACCGTAAATTTATTTGAGAAAATAGTGAAAGAAAACTTCCCTAGTTTGCCAAAGGAAATAGACATACAAGTCCAGGAAGCACAGAGAGTCTCAAACAAGCTGGACCCAAAGAGGACCACACCAGGATACATCATAATTAAAATAGCAAATGTTAAAGATAAAGGGTGAATCTTAAAAGCAGCAAGAAAAAAGCAGAGAGTTGCCTACAAAGGAGTACCCATAAGACTATCAGCTGATTTCTTAAAAGAAATGTTGCAGGCTAGAAGGGACTGGCAAGAAGTATTCAAAGAGATGAAAAGCAAGGACCTACAACAAAGATTGCTCTATCCAGCAAAGCTATCATTTAGAATGGAAGGACAGATAAGTTGCTTCCAAGACTAGGTAAAGCCAAAGGAGTTCATTATCACCAAGTTATTATTATATGAAATGTTAGAGGGACTTATTTAAGAAAAAGAAGAATATCAAAACTATGAACATTAAAAAGGCAACAAATTCACAACTATCAACACCTGAATCTAAAAAGCAAATAAAACTAAGCAAACAACCAGAATAGGCACAGAATCATAAGTATGGAGATGATTTGGAGGGCTATCAGGTGGGAGGGTGAAGGTGGAGAATGGGAATAAAGGTGCACAGATTAAAAAATCATAATTTGTAAGTACAAAACAGACAAAAAATGTTAAGAATAGTATAGGAAACAGAGAAGCCAAAGAACTTACATGCATGATCCATGGACATAAACTAAGGAGAGGGTTTGCTGAGGGAAAGGGGTTACTGGACAGAGGGGGCAAAGGGGGAAAATTGGGACAACTGTAATAACATAATCAATAAAATAACTTAAAAAAATCTTCCTATTGTAAACAGTAAAATAGTTGACTCATTTGAAAGACTACACTAAGATACTAAAGAAGTATGGCATTGCATGCTCAGCCTACAAAGAACACGTTAGTCCTTATTATAAATAACATCTTACAAAATATGGTTTTACAAAATCTAGGTTACATTGTAATAAACTTTGAATAAAGTAACATAATCTACCATAATCTACCACAACTACATAGATGAGTTCTTAAATTCACTAATTTTTAAAAAACCATCAGTTGCTAAAGTAGTTTTCAACAAAACTAAACTGTATTATACTTAATATAAAAAGTACACATCAATAAAAGTAATATGTATTATACTTACTATAAAAAGTACACATAGTATACTGCCAATTACTTAATCTTGTTTAAAAAAAAGTAGTTCAGTGTATTTGACAGCTGTCAAAAACTTAGGTTAGAAAAAGGAGTCTGCCAACTAATACACCCTCTAAGAATCTAATCAGTGTGTCCAATTTGCTATTCATAATTTGCACAGCATACTTATGGCTTTATTCCATATCTATCTTCTATTTTCTCATCACCAACTTATAGTGTTTATCAGAAGTAAGTGAAAAGCTTGTTACTTTGACCATACATTTGTGTGAGTGTGTATATAATGTATTTAATAATTTATGCAAAATTAAAAATAACGAAAAGATAGCTTTCTTAATTTTGCAAAAGATAAAAATGAGAAAAACTGCACTTCAATTTACTGTAAAATAATAATAATAACAATTGTCTAAATTTGCCACATGTTTCTAAATAAGGAGAAGAGACTTTATAATAATATGGGTATAATATTTGGGAGTTCTTATCAGAGTCACATAAATTGTGCCCCTGTACAAATGAATATACTAGGCCTGGTTTTGAAAAAGCAAGAATAAAGTATCACTAATGCTACATATAAAACTTGTTTCCTTTTTTTTCTTGATGTCTCCTTTTCTCCCTCTCCACTTGCCATGGTGTTTTGAATTTGCTATTTAATCATTCTCAGAAAAGAACAATTAAAATTTAAGTTATTGACATGGATTTTACCTTTCATATTTATATTGTTCAATGACAGTTTTTATGGAAATATCAGAGTATATCACTTATAAACAGAATTATTGAAATGACTTAGTTCTTATTTCCTAACCCATCACTAGAGAGTTCCTCAAGCTGCAAAAAAGGAATAAATAAGTTTTAAATATTAAAAAAGTTAAGCTTTGTCACCTTTTTTTCTGAATATATTATGTAGCTTTCACACTGTTATATTTCAGGATATGGTAAAATTTGTACATAAATTCATTTAAAAGATATATCGAATCTTCCAAAAGTCATATATGAATTCATTTTATAAATTTAAATGGTCAATATATGTGTGTGATTAAAAGAATCAAGAAAATTGTCTTTTTTATGAATCATATTTGAAACAGATAAACTTCAATTATTTTATATAACATATATATGAATAACTTTTATGCTGGGACAAGAATAAGCATTCAAAGAAAAGGTTCAAAGACTTAAGCTCTAAGAACTTCAATTTACATCATTATACTTAAAAGGTACACAAAAAAACCTGTGAAACTATAGAAAATCCATACCTTTTTATGGAATAAATTAAAATAGCATCTCCAATGTGCCAACTAATTTTCATAATAGCTGGAGGCAAAATAATTGATTTCATATTTTTGTAAAATATATCATAAAAACAACAAGAAAAAACCCAACAGGTATTCTGTGCTTTTCAGCAACTTCACCATCACCACCAAAAATATTCTACTTTGGGCTTGTTTTGTTGGAGGTTCCCAGTTAAGGTTATGTTTTATTCTTGTAAATGACTTGTTTTGGGGGGAATTCCTAATGGAATTCAGTCTTGTACTGCATAACACCTCCGAGGGATTGTGTTATTCTTACATTACAATACACACTGCCATATCTAATTGCTTAATTATCCTCTGACAGAGTAGAACGTGGAGAGGGACGGGACGTGTTCAGTACATTCCCACTAACGTCAGGAATCTTGTTCAGGAGGGAACGCATCCTTCAATTCTTCAAGAATGAAAAGCACTCTGATGATAAAGAATAAAACATTTTAATGCAATATGTGTGCGTGTGGGTATGTGGTACTCATTTATGATATTCTGTCAACAGAGAAAATGAGTAAGAATAAAATCTTTTACTTTCCAAGAAGAAAAAAAACAAATACATGAGGTTTAGCCTAAGACAGAATAATTCTGTCAGTATTTTAGGTATAAGTTTCAATTTAGAAAATTCAAACAAATTCTATCATGTTTAAAAACTGGACTCTAGTTTCTTGAGGAAATCATACACATAGAGTTGAAAAATTAATTTAAAAATATACTGATACTAAACTAATTTGAGAAGAGCAAGTCAATAAGTCACTCGAAAAGTATTGCATTTGAAATTACTTTTAAGATCTGGCATTTTCTTTTTAATATGAAAATGATGCACATATTGAAAATATTTTTCCTTTTCAATATTGAAAATCTGTATCAGGCATGAATTTACTTTTTTCTAGTTGTTGTATTCATCTGTTATGATTAATAATACCCTAGCTCATTTGTTATGTGGGTTTTGCAAATATAGTTTCTTTCTACATCTTCATATTATGTATTTTAGATATTGGTGTCGTTAATGCAACACACTTGCAAATACTTTGTTTAAAATCTTTTGGATTTTTGTGATACAAAGTGGTACAGAGGATGAACACTCCCCAAACTGAGACAATCTCAATGCACACTGGTTGTCTTTTCTGCATACATGGCCAACTTCCTTAATATTTCTGAGGCTATCCTTATCTGTATAAAAAGAAGGCCTACTTTATTGGACTACCCAGAGGTGAATTGACACTTTACTAATGTTATTTAATTCTCTTTATATTTCTATGGTTCAGGTAACATTATTTTCTCCATTGTATATATATACAGAGAAGGTTCTAAACAGATTAAGCCAATTGTCCAAAGGTGTGTAGCCAGCAAATTAAAAAGCAAGAGCTACACACAATACACAATACAATATACAGATAATGTGTTACAAAACTGTAAACCTGAAACCTATATAACTTTATTAACCAATGTGACCCCAATAAATTCAAAAACATTGTTAAAAAAGCAAGAACTAAAATCGAAAGAGTTCTGATTTCAAAATACCTGGATTGCTCTTCCATGCCATTCCAAATGATAAGCATGTTTTAATGTCATAAATTGATTTTCATATGTAAAGATATTACATTTGTCTTATTGTCTTACTTTCACTATTGTCACATGCAAAGAACACATATTAGAACAACTATATAAGAATATAAACATATATAGGAATATAATACAAATATAAAATATATATGTTCTTATGTTTTATTCATTTATATTTTATTATATATTTTATACGGATATACATATGCATGTTTAAACACACATGTATACATGTGATAGAGTTCTTAAGACCAAACAGTTTATGGGTGTTTGTTTCACTTTTTAAATCATTCCCACTAACCACATTGGCCTGTATCCCTGAAAATAATTGGACTTAAATCGATTTAGCCCGTGTTTCAGAATTAGTAGTAAAATCTATTGAATATTTATTTTATTACTATTACTAAGAGTCATAAATAATTAAATAAAATCCGGGTGCTCTCGAAGAGTAAATGGACTTAGCCAAAAATCAACTGTGTGACAAAAATTGGTAAGACTCACAAGGATCCTGTTTAAACAATCTTGAAACCCAAAGCACACACTTCTCTTTATAAAAATAATATATTATAAAATCAATGTCATATATTCAACTTTGTAAATAAACATCTGTAAACTATATAAAGATATTCTACCCTAGGGAACCCATTTAATGAGATCATATATATATATATATGATACACTGGAAATGCTTGGATTGTAAGCATACATTTAAATGCCACATATTTGCTTATTTCTCTAAAAATAAAAATTACTTAGAAAATCTTTGAAAATGGTCTTAACATTGTATAACATTCTGGTGCCTTTTCTTTCCCTATTGAAAGAAATTTACAAAATGTACATCAAATGTATTTTTCCCAAAATTGAAATGGTACATATATTGGAAACCCTGGCTGGTTTGGCTCAGTGGATTGAGCGTCAGCCTGCGAGCTAAGTGTCGCTGGTTCGATCTTCCAGTCAGGGCACATCAGAGAAGGAAAACTCTGACTCCAAAAAACCTCCGCTGCCTTGCGGCATACCTCTTCAGGGGAAAGGCTAAGGGAGTAAACCCCGACAGAAAATCTGGAGCCAGAGTCCCTAAGGCGGTTTGACGTTGTAGTCAACACCGGCAACTCCTGCGGCGCACCTGAAGCCAAGCTGTATTGACTTCGTCTTTCCCTTGGACCCTTCAGCTGCGAAGAGAGGGGGGGTCTGCTGCATGGGCAACAGCAGACCCTCCATATCACCCTGCCCAGGCTCTGTAGCTTCAGCTTCACTGGAGAGGACACTCCAGCGTCATCGCAAGATGTCGATTCAACACGGGAGGAGACAGATACTGTGTCACTCCCGAGTCGGACTGCACAGCCATTCTCGGCAGTGCAGATAGACTCTTAAGAAGCTACACCATCGTCTCTCGAGACGGACGGCTGCCCACGACGACATATATTGGAGTTATTAATTGGTTTCTTGGAAAATATGGCCAATGTCATCTCACTTGGTCAAATGGGGACAAAATTATACCTACTAATCCTGATGCTTCAAAAGTAGATTTAGCATCTGTTTACATAATAATTTTTTCAATTGACTCGTGGTAAACAAGTCAAAGAAGACACATTACACACTTTCTAAGCTCCCCCCAAAAGTTTTGCAGCCTCATGAAATTTGTGGGTACTGTTTATTAAACATTAACTTTGAAGTCACATGAAGGTCTGTTTATTGGCTTTAAATCTTAACTAATATTTTTTAATAAAGTACTTTCAGCTTAAATAAGTAAAGGTAAGTATTTGTCCTCACATAGAGTCACATTTCATTTAATAAATTAAAAACTGCCATATAGAAAAGAGATGATAGTCTGTGTATGGACTGTTCAGCCCCCTTATGAATATTGATAAAGAAAGGAATGTTAATATATTAGAGATGATACTGAAGTGAATAATTTTATACTATCAATATCTGATAACATATATATGTATTTTCTGTGATACATTTTAGAGTCTGTTTTGAAGTAGAAGTTCTATTTCTACACTGTAGTTGCTATAATGACCTCTTGATCTAAACATAAATATTAAGATATAGAATTAAAATGCAATATCATAACACAAGAATACATTCATATTTCTTTTTCTAAATATATTACCTAGTAATTGTATACAGAGCAACTACACAAAATAATTGTAATATCATACCTATTGTATTATGACTGTTATCACTTATGGAATGTAAAAAAACAACAGAGGTAAAAGAGAAAAATGACCGAAAACTACTTTTTGTAAATACAAAACTACCTGTTTTGTCCTTTTTACAGACTGAATGTTGGCTCCCCCAAAATTCATGTGTTGAAACTTAATCCCCAATGCGCTGGTATTTTCTGCTGGAGCCTTTTGCAGATGCTTAGGGCATGAGAGTGGAGTCAGAAATGATACCTTGCTCTGGAGAGATTTAAAGTGTCCTCACTCCTGTCATCATTTGTTTCCATTCTAGAGCGGTAAAGTAAAGCTAAAAATATATTCCCTTTCCCTCTCATTAGATGACTTGTTTGCATTCCGGAGTGAAGTACTACTCTCTTTTGCTCTTTTGGGAGTCAGAAAGAAGGTTGGGTTGGCCACCCTATAAAGGCTCTGAGTTTCATAAATTTGGGATTCAACCCCACAAAGGTAGGTGGTATCAGGTCCTCATCCCACAGCTCCATAGAGAATTAGAGTAAATAACTGTTGCTGCTAAGATTCCTTCCTAAGTTTTGGTCTCTTATCCAGAAGTCTGGTGCTCCTGTAGGCTGATTTGTGAACTGGCAAGCAGGATAACATGCCAGACCCTTCACACATGCAGATGTGAGAGATCAATCCCTTACAGAAATGTTTAAACATTTTAAGTAAGTGTTTACCAAGTGTTATCCACTGGGATATGTGCTAGGAAAATAAAGATGAATATGAGATAGCTCTGTCCTCAATTTATCCACACTCTAGCAAGAAAAAGACATATGCAGAGAGCTAAGTATATCACCACACAATGTGTCTCTATTAGAGGAATATGTAAAATGCCTTCACATACAGTAATCAATAAAAAGAAAGCGTTTTTGAAAAGTAGTTGTGGAAATTAAAGCAGAATTTAGTGGACATATAATAAACATTATAGAGAAGAATTATCTCTTGGTTTAGAAGTTGAATGGATGGCCCTAATTTTTTTACATGTTTTGAGGATCAATGATTAAGTGACTTAATGGAAAAGGAAAGAGGTATAGCATGCTTGTTAATGGGTCTAGTCAGAGTTAACTCATCCATCAAATATTCACTGAGTACAATTATTTGTTTATAATATAACAATATAATTAGACAAGTTCTTCTCTTTGCCAAAGAACATTGGCTCCTGCTCTTATTGACCCTTTGAAAAGTCTTGGATTATGTTAACCTTATTACAAAATTTATTGCATTGTAGTATAGTGGCTTATTTAGTTGTCTCTCCACACTGAACTCTAAACTTTGAGGTGATGATGATATCTTTTCCATCATATTCTTTTTTCTTTCTACACATTTTGAAATACATTAAACTAGGCATGTGGCTTCTCAGCTCAGTAGTGTATTTCTTAGCTTCTTTCATATGTAGGTGACTCTATGTAATTGAGCTTTTATAATGGGTTGTGAGTAGATATCACAGCTGAGATTTTTGGATATTATGCTTAACACAATTGAGAACGCACCTCCCCCTTTTTTCTCTCCTTCTCCTACATGCTGAAGACAAATGCAGTCAAACACTTCCTAAACATGTGTAAGGACTAAGATAAAAGTACAAATGGAGATCCACATACCACATGTATAAATATTTAAAAGATATATTTCAAGATAATAGTTACATGAAGTGTGCTCTTACCTAACTTGACAATTTTGCCTTCTTAACACGCTGAAAGACCATATTTAAATCTAAAATTTTCAGACCCACCTGAGTTCTGTTTCAGAACTTGAGAGTATTAGAAGACTTGGCATGTAACCCAAAGCCCATGACTGATTACCTTCTATTTCTGCCTAATATTATATCCCACACAGTGAGATCAGCTACAAATATGCATGCATACCCAGGGTCACATGTCCAAGCCCCATCTACACCCCCCCCAAAAAATTGTCATCTTTCAAGTTCATTAAATGTACTCACTGGTGTCATGTCTACTGTCAGAGGGATAGTCTTGCCCTTGGATGCAAGGCACTTTTGGACAGGGAATTTTGAGGTCCCAGCTACTCTAAAACAGGAACACAGAATTCAGTTGGACATATACCCTTCTTCTTGGGTTTGCTTTCATATGCAGAGTATCATTGAGTGATCAAGTCCAGGCCAGGGCCCTCTGAAGTGCATAATACAAGTAAGCAGTCCCTCTTGTCCAGGTCTAAGGGTGGCACTAAATAGAATGGTAATGAGTCACCTCCCAGCATTCATGTAAGAGCAGTACTGTGCGGCTGTGTTGTCCAAAACAGCAGACACAAGGCCAAATAGAGTGGCTGGTCCAAATGACACAAGCTGTGAGTGTAACATATACACCCAATTTTGAAGACATAGTATGAAAAAAGTAAATATCTTATTAAAATTGGCTTATATTGCATGTTAAAAGTTTATCTTAAATATATTGAGATAAAATATATTATTAAACTTACTAAATTTTCTAAATTGTTGTATCTGGCTTGCACTATATTTCTAAAGGGCAGAGCTGCCTTAGAGAATGGTGTGAAAACCAGATCTCTGGACAATTTTGTGTAATAAAATCTCATGCAAGAAATTGCACATATTTCTTTCTTCTATTATGTAACAGAGAAATAAAATGCTGTCTTGTTTGAGCACTGTATTCTTGGAGCTCTTTGTCGTGCCAGTTGGGGCTACATGCTAACTAATATTGAGTAATAAGTGGATAATAATTTCAATAAATAAAAAAATAAGAAAATTTAGCCTTCAATAAATGGGATAAAATGATACATAAAATGTGTTAAAATACACCTAATTGTTTGATCCATGTGAGAAGGGATTTTATTTTTTATTGCTGTATTCAATATTTACTGTCATTCCTCTTTAGAGTAGCCCCTCAATAAATATTTGTCAAATGAATAAATATGACAAATACATTAATGATGATACATGCAAAGTACTAATGGAATATATTAGCATATTATGGTATAGAAGGCACACCTCTTAGAGAAGCAGAAAATATTTCACGTGGAGGTTTCTGTAGGGATATGTTGAATAAATGGCAGGAAATGTTTATCTATAAAGAACAGCATGGCCAGGTGGGGGCCACATGTTAGTAAATTTAGATTTGTTCTATTACTCCACTCCAACATACTCTATAAAATAAATTATAAATATATAACATGTTCTTGGATACATTTTCTTTAAGTGTAGCATGGATCTACACAATGCATTAGAAGTAAACTATCTTTATTATAATGGTGCCTTATCCAAATGTTGGTTTTTAAATAGCATCCATCAATACTAGCAAATAAGTACCAATAATTATGAAAATGTTATTATATATCTTATATCACCTTAGAGTAACTTTAGAAGAGCCAATCTTTTTTATCTTTATTTTAAATCAAAAGCGTTTCAAATATGCATGAGATTTTTAAAAATTGTGGTTATTTATTTCCTTATTTATTTATTTATTTTATTTTTTGTTTTTCAATTACAGTTGTCCCATTTTTCCCCCATTGCTTATTTATTTCCTTTAATAGCTTTGATGGGATTTCTTCATATACAGTTTTCATAACCAAGACCAAAAAAGGGAGGAGGTGAGATTTTAAATTTTAAACAGTATTTCTGAAATATCTATTATTTGACCAAAGTGTATTATTTTCTTTTTTTTAAATAATTTATTTGTTTGTTTATTTTATTTTTAGAGAGAGGGGAAAGGAGAAAGAGAGGGAGAGAAACATCACTGTGTGGTTACCTCTCACTCGTGCCCCCAACTGGGGACCTGACGTGCAACCTAGTAATGTGCCCTGAATGGGAATTGAACCAGTGACACTTGGCTCACAGGCCGATGCTCAATCCACTGAGCCACAGCAGCCAGGTACATTATTTTCTAATACCTGAGCATTGTAATAGTCTGTATAAATAAGTACACCTAGATTACTCCCTTTGCAGTTAATATGGGTTTAATTAATAGAAATATACAATTATATTGGTCAATACCCTACAGAATTCTCTTTTAATACTGAAGAGTTAAAGACTATCAATTTTTAAAATAATGTAAATTTCTTTTATATTTAACAGTCTATATGGTAGAACCTTTCGTCGTCGGCAGCCGTCCGTCTCGAGAGACGATGGCGTAGCTTCTTGAGAGTCTATCTGCACCGCCGAGAATGGCTGTGCAGTCCGATTCGGGAGTGACAATCCCTGCCGCACTTGGTACAGGTGAAGGCAGATGGCCGTTGTTGCTGCTGCTGACGCTGCTTCCGCCTCGATCTTTTCTGGACCGCCTCCTCGTTGCGCGCAGCCTCTGCGCGTGACGTACCTTGCCTGACCGCGAGCCTCCAGGCTAGGCGGTCGTCTGCTTGAACTTCCCATGTGTTGAGATTGATGGAGCATTGTGTCATGTCCTTTTTGCAGATGTCTTTGAACCGCAGTTTTGGGCGCCCTGTCATCCTCTTGCCTTCTGCTAGCTCGCCCTAGAGGAGGTCTTTGGGGATACGGCCTGCATCCATTCTTTTGACATGGCCGAGCCACCTGAGGCGTCTCTCGCTAAGAACTGCATGCAAACTGCTCATATTGGCTCGCTTCAGCACCTCGGTGTTGGGAACCTTATCCTGCCAGGTGACATGCAGGACGCGTCGCAGGCACCTCATGTGGAAGCTGTTGAGTTTCCTTTCGTGCCTTGCGTAGGTGGTCCACGTCTCGCTTCCATAGAGGAGAGTGCTGAGTACGCAGGCTTGGTAGATGCGCAGTCTGGTTTTCTCAGTGAGGCTGGAATTGTTCCACGCTCGCCGGTTCAGTCTGGCCATAACTGTGGCTGCCCTGGCGATTCTCCAGTTGACCTCCAAGTCGACTGACAGAGAGCTCGAGATGGTGAACCCGAGGTAAGTGAAGTTGTTGACAACCTCCAGGGTGTATCCGTCGATGGTGATGCATGGGGGAGTCCCCGTGCCTTGAGCCATAACATTCATCTTCGTCAGGCTGATGGCTAGTCCGAACTCCTTGCATGCGTGGGAAAGGCAAGTGACTAGCTGCTGGAGTCCCTCTTCGGAGTGTGATGTCAAAGCTGCGTCGTCGGCGAAGAGCATCTCACGGATGAGCACCTCTTTGACTTTGGTCTTGGCTCGTAGACGGGCCAGGTTGTAGAGCTTGCCATCGGATCTGGTGTGAATGAAGACACCCTCGCTGCAGTCCTTAAAGGCGTATTGGAGGAGCACGGAGAAGAAGATTCCGAACAGCGTAGGCGCGAGGACGCAGCCCTGCTTTACTCCGCTGCTGACTGGGAAGGCCTCAGAGGTTGCGCCGTTGTAGGACACCGTGCTGTGCATGTTGTCGTGAAAGGACATGACCACAGCAAGCAGATGTGGTGGACAGCCAATCTTCCGTAGCAAGCTGAAGAGTCCGCTTCGACTGACCAGATCAAACGCCTTCGTGAGGTCAATAAAGGCGAGGTAGAGTGGTTTATGCTGCTCATGACACTTCTCCTGCAGCTGGCGTAGGGAGAAGATCATGTCCACTGTTGAACGGCCAGCTCTGAAGCCACACTAGGACTCTGGGTAGACGCGGGAAGCAAGGGTCTGCAGGCGGGCAAGAGCGACCCGGGCGAATACTTTGCCGACGACGCTGAGGAGAGAGATGCCCCGGTAGTTGTTGCAGTCGCTGCGGTCTCCTTTGTTCTTGTACATGGTGATAATGTTGGCGTCTCTCATATCCTGGGGGATGTATCCCTCCTTCCAGCAGAGACAGAGTAGATGGTGGAGCGGCTGTAGCAGGACTGGTTTCCCGCTCTTTAGGATTTCTGGAGGGATTCCGTCGCTTCCTGGTGCTTTCCCGCAAGCAAGGCGGTCGATGGCTTTGCCGAGCTCTGCCGCAGTAGGTGGGGTGTCTAGCTCCTCCATGACTGGTAGGTCTGGGATGGCTTTAAGAGCAGTGTCTGTTACGGTGTTCTTCGTTGCGTACAGCTCGAGGTAGTGCTCGGTCCACCGCCGCATTTGCTGTTCCTGGTCAGTGATGACCTCACCTGTCTTGGACTTAAGGGGGGCGATCTTGGAGGGGATTGGGCCTGTTGCCTTCTTGATACCCTCATACATTCCTCGTGCGTTGCCTATATCGGCGGCTTCCTGAATGCTTCTGCACAGGTTTAGCCAATAGGTGTTGGCACAGTGGCGGGCGGTCTTCTGGACTTTGTTCCTGGCAGCCCGTAGAGCTTGAAGTGTACTGGGAGTGGGCGTGACCTTGTAAGCCAGTAGGGCCTTCCTCTTAGCCTCGATCACGGGTTCCATTTCTTCCCAGTGAGCCTCGTACCAGTCAGCGTTCTTCCGCTCTTTCTTCCCGTAAGCAATAATGGCGGAGTTGTATATGGCGTCGCGGAGACGTGGCCAATTGGATTCGATAATGTCATCTGCCGCCAATCCCTCGCCGAGTGCATCTTCCATCTTGTTGATGAATTGCTGGGTCTTAACTGGGTTGCTGGCACAACTGGTGTTGATGCGTGGGCGACCCTTCATCTTGGAGTGGTGCAACCTCTTCGGCATTATGCGCACCTTGCTTACCATGAGGGCATGGTCCGTGTCGCAGTCTGCACTGTGGTAGCTGCGGGTGAGGAGGGTGCTGCCAATATCCGTTCTTCTGGTGATGACGAGGTCAAGCTGGTGCCAATGACGGGAGCGGGGGTGCCTCCATGACACCTGATGGATCTCTTTGCACTTGAAGAATGTGTTTGTCACGCACAGGCCGTGGTGACACAAAAGCTCAAGCAGTCGCTGACCATTCTCATTGATCTTTCCTCTCCCAAAGTTTCCAAGGCAGGTGGGCCAGGCCATGTGGTCGGCTCCTACTCTTGCGTTGAAGTCTCCAAGGAGATAGAGAGCGTTACTTCTGGGAATCTTGGATAACGCTTCGTCCAGTGCATGGTAGAACTGTTCTTTCTCTTCGGTGGTGGCGCAGAGGGTTGGGGCGTACGCGCTAAGAATGCTGACTGGGCCGAAAGTTGTTGACAATCGGAGGGTAAGTAATCTCTCTGTGCCTCCTGTGGGTGGCTCTATGGAGTTAACAAGCGTGTTCTTCACAGCGAACCCAACACCGTGCTGTCTTGGTTGGTCCGGAGACTTCCCTTGCCAGTAGAAGGTGTAGTTGGTTTCTCTGATAGTTCCGTTGTCAGCCAACCGGGTCTCCTGTAGAGCCGCAATGTCGATGTTTAGTCGTGCCAGTTCCCTATCGATGACAGCAGTTTTCCTGGCACCCTTGATCCACGGAAGGTCTGCAGTAAGTCCGGGGCACATGGTCCTGATGTTCCAGCTAGCGAGGCGAAGAGCTGGAGGCTTCTTTCTTGTTGTTTGCTTGGAATTAACTGGTGTGGGTGTTTTGTGGCCCACTTTTCGAGAGGCGCCTCTCTGATCCCCACGCACCCAGTGGGGCAGGCGAGCCATGGCGAGACGGTAGCTGTCCAGTGAGGTGCGATGACCTCTCCCACTGTCAGAGGAGACCCCTGGCGCTCGTTTCCTTCGCCAATCGGATGAGCTTATAACCGGTATCTGTCTCCTCCCGTGTTGAGTCGACATCTTGCGATGACGCTGGAGTGTCCTCTCAAGTGAAACTGAAGCTACAGAGCCTGGGCAGGGTGATATGGAGGGTCTGCTGTTGCCCATGCAGCAGACCCCCCCTCTCTTCGCAGCTGAAGGGTCCAAGGGAAAGACAAAGTCAATACAGCTTGGCTTCAGGTGCGCCGCAGGAGTTGCCGGTGTTGACTACAATGTCAAACCGCCTTAGGGACTCCGGCTCCGGATTTTCTGTCGGGGTTTACTCCCTTAGAACCTTTAAACGTTGCTAAATAGAACATTTTTATTAAGTTAAAAAGCATACAAATTTGTATTTGTTCCTTGGGCTGTTGAAAACACAGAAGCAATGTTTACATTTAAAAAAAACAGTTTGTTTACAATTGTTTAAGTTTTATTTTTTTCAAGTAAATTTTAGATATTGGGTTGGCCAAAAAGTTTATTTAGTTTGTTCATATGATGGCTCTAGTAGTGCTTAGTTGTCTTTAACTTCATTGGAAACAATTTTGTTAAGATTGTATTGTGACAGCTGTCATATCAACATGCATGAAAAATTTTTTTCAAAATTGGTGAATTTTTGTGTAACTATTTTGATATTAAAAATTGAAGAAAATATGCAACATTGTTGGCATATTATGCTTCATTATTTCAAGAAAGGTAAAAAACAACTGAAATGCAAAAATAAAAAGATTTGTGAAGTGTGTGGGGAAGGAGGTGTGACTGACTGAACGTGTCAAAAGTGCTTTGCGAAGTTTCTTGGTACTGTTGACATTTTGGCAAAGTAATTCTTTGCTGTGGGTCTGTCTTATGCACTGGAAGATGTTAACCAGCACCCCTGGCCTCTACCCACTAGAAGCCAATATCGGGAGATAGCCAACATACTCAAAATATCCAAGTCAATAAAGTTATTTGTGAAAGTAAAAAATGTGCATTTTGTGGAATAAACTAAATGGACTTTTTGGCTAACCCAATAATTACTGCAAACTAAACATTTTTGAAAATGTTAAACAAATTATTTATATGCATTAAAAGGTTTGGGGGATACCACTAGTTACCCAACCAATGTACTTGTTGTTATTAATCTTAACTGTTTTGTTTTTAACTTCACAGAACATGATGATAGGTCTTTTTTAAAAATCCAGTCAAACCTGACTCGGATAACTATTTGTTACAGCATTAGAAAAGACAAATGTATTCATTTGAGAATTGTGAGTGATATTATTAAAGACAAGGACCAATGGAGTCTGAATATGTTCTTGCAAAATAAGCAAACTTAGCATTGGTATTTCTTAAAGGTTGCTAGCTAAAAGTATATGAAGTTCATAGATGTAAAAAAAAGAAAGAAAACAGTGGTTTAACTTATTATCACAAAGGATAAACACAAAATTTCTTAAAATTTCCTTATGAAATTCTTTGTATAGTGTTTAAGTTCCCCAAAAGAATGTTTTTGTGTCTTAAGTAACTGATACAGATATATTATTACTGTTCTTGAGATCATTGGAAAGTGGTATTTGGATTACTTTTATTTAAGATATTTTGTGTTATCCTCAATCCTAAAAAAAAAAAAACCTCATTTATATTTTCTTTCTCTCCCACTCTCCTTCTTGCCACTCCCTGTATATGACCATTAGGCAGAACATATAAAAGAGTTGAATATATACATCACTGAAGAATAATAGTTCTAAATTCCTAAAATAGTTTTGTAAATTATACAAATTGTAGATGTACTTTTAAATTCAAGAACTCCTGGGAAATTCTTTTTGATTTTATGGGAATTGTATATGAGCTCATTATCTAAATCTGATTCAAAAACTTTTTCCAAAACCAAATGTCTAAACAGAAGCCAAAATTTATTCATACACAATGGAGAAAAAATTTAAATGTAAGGTGACTTCAATGTGAGCCAAATGATATAATGAGCCTATAAAATGCTTAGTCAAATGCATTCAGGCTTGTAGATGTGTTTACCAAAAAGGAAGGTTTTGTTTTCATATTTATTATGATCTTTCACAGACTTAAAACTCCTATATACTGGAACTCAATAAACATCTTTAATTTACATAAGCTACATTAAAATACTAATATCAGAATGAATTTAAAGACCACTAGTTTATTGCACCAGCCTCAACAATTAGAAAAGAGAAACATGTTATTGAGCCTAAGGAATATTTAATAAAGAATATTATCAATATATATATTTTCTTAAGACTTAGTAATACTGAACTGGGATTCATAAATGCCATCTACCTTCATTTCATTGCTTGAAATCAATGAACTGGATCTTCTGAGTAAAATTTCAATAGCATATTTAAGAGCCAAATAAGCATCAGTTTTTATTTTTATTAAGTTGAAAAGAAAAAATGAGGGTCTAGTTTACTTGTAGGGTGTTTGTTCTAAGTGAGATTTTACTTTTCAGACTGCTAGGCTAATGATTAACGCCACATACCGTACATCTTTGCCTAGAAACTACGGTATCTATTAAATGTAATTACCTTTCCCCATGGCTTTAAATTGACGGCAGATTCAAAATGAAGGTGGCTTCTATTAAATTTAATTACTTCCCCCTGAAGCTTACTTGGCAAAACTGTGACTAATAATGAATGTGAATTCCATAAAAAAAAGCTGCATGGTCAAGGTTTGGCTCTTAAATTAGCAATGTTATTAATGAAAAAAAAAAGTAAAAACACAATACTTGAAATGGGATATTTCACCATTCATATATATTTTTGCAATAATATAACTGGTAAACTAAGTGCTCAGTATTTTACTCATTGGTTTCACCTTTCAACCAATAGGTTACAATCTATTGGCTGGCTATAATAAAGACTAAAGAAAAATGCCAATTTTCAAGAAAAATCACTTAGTAGTCTCATGTCCACAAAATAGTGACCTTCTATCTTTTTAATGCAATTGGCATTTTAAATCAGCATGATCAATAAGTGAGGAAAAGGCAAAGAATTAGAAAAACAAATCCTGTTCTTACTAGCTATGTATGTAATTAGTTTTTCTTCCTAAACTGGATACCTAATCTGGAAGATAACACTAATAATGTCTTCTCTATGTAAGATGAATATTTTAAAATTAGAGAAAAAATGTTATCTATTATGACTTTGCAAATCCCTTCACCATTTTATTTCAATTTCAATCATCTATTTTGGACTAGCTTGTTTTTGGCATCTCTTTTTCTAAATCTAAATCTATCTCTCAATTTCTCACACATTCACTCATCATTCAATGTCCAACACATCATATACTCACAGTGTGCCAGCCATGTGTTAGAGCTATAAAAATACAGAATGTATTAGGATTCAAGAGTCAAGTGAGAGTTAAGACAGAAGACAATGAATATTTTGTCACTCTGGGAAGAACGTGTGATGACTCCAGAGCAGCTCTTGTGAACCATGCATTCACATTAATTGCTTTGTCATTTGGTAGAAATGTATTAAAGCCAAATGTAGCATCTACCTGCTCATTCAGTCACAGCATAGACATGCCAGCTTATTTAGGTATGAATCAGGTACCAGTTTGCGGAGTGCCTCTGCTTTAGGAGGTGTATGTTAAGCTCCCTGAGCAGTCTCCTGAAAGAAGACCTCTCGTTATTCCTGAATTAGGAAAATGGTAACTTCCATCCTTCTCCCTGAGTCTGGGGGATGCTCACGGCACGATAAAATGGCAACAATTCTCTCTCTCTCTCTGTAAAAAAAAAAGTTATATAATTATTCTACTTCCATCACACTCTAATATAATTTATGCTATGTTAATATATTTCTTAAATGTTGTATTATCTTATTTATTTCTGATTTGGTCATGGACTAGTTCTTACATATTTCCTTTTATGTTCTAAATATCTGCTTCTGCCCCACACTTATTTTTGCATCTGTTTTCTATTATAGTCACATAGAAATTTTTATTTTAATATATATTTTTAAAAGTAATAGTGCTGAACACTGGAAACTGGGAGCATAAACACAACTAGAAATCCTAGGCCTATAAGGGGATCATGGAAACCTCTCAAAGGAAGTAAAATCCAAGGGGAAATAGAAAAGAAGAATGTCTAAGCATTTGCCAAGTGAAAAGCATGGGGAAGAGCATACTGACCTAAAGGAAGAGTACATGTCAAGACTGCGAGGCACAAAGGAGCGTTATTTATTTGGAGGACCTGGCTAGTAAATAAAATGACTGTAGAGTGGTGAAAGGTATTCAAATAGGCCAATTTTGCAAATGAAATTTAGTGTGTCAGTAAGATTTCTGCCCCTAACATTCTCAAATTTACTCCAGTAAATCTACCTCTAGGTCAAGAAAATTTTCAAATTAAATGATGTTTTGAGGATAGTGCTTTAATTCTCTTATGTAGAGTATTATACCCAATTAAGTTGGTTTTATGGTTAATAATAAAGGTAGTATGCTGAAAATTCTGTATTCTGTGAGCACAGGTAGTACTTCTATCTTTCCACCGCTGTCTTTAATTTATAGCAAAGCATTTTGAATCTAGTATTAAACGGCTGCTCCATCTTTAGTAATAAATTTCCAAATAATGCTGATGAAAAATTTTAAATATAGAAAGTGTACATTTCATGTTGAACACTGACAAATACCACTGTATTAGTTTTCTCTGTAACAAATCACCATATCAAATCATGTTATATATCTTAAATTTACACAATGCTCTGTGTCAATATTATCTCAATAAACCAGGGAATAAAAAGCACATACAAGAACTGCATGGCTTAAAATAACACCAATTTAAATGTATTATCTTATCATTCTCTAGGTCAGAAGTCTACCCTGGACATCACCAGCCTAAACTCAAAGTGCCCACAAGGAGGCTTTTCCTGTGGCAGCTTAAGGGGAGACTCCATTTCCTTGCTTTTTCCTAATTCCAGCAGCCAACTGTGTCCCTCCAATGGCAGTCCCTTCTTCCATCTATAAAGCCAACACTGCCTCTCCCTGAACGTTCTTCTGCAGCCAGAACTCCCTCTTCCATTTTGAAGAATGCTTGTGATTATATAGGACCCACCTGAGTAATCCAGGGTGCTCTATTTTCAGGCCAGCTGATTAGCAAAATTAATTGCATCTGCTACCTAATTCTAATTCCCCTTTGCCATGTAGCCTAACAAGTTTTAGTTTGCAGTTTTGGGGTTCAAGAGTTGCAGGGAACTGAGTGTGGGCATTTTGGGGGAGCCCATTACTCTTCATCCCACAACTCACAGTGCCAAAACTATTTGTTTCACATGCACATTAATCACTAAATATGTGACGGCTTCTTTATAAATCAGGTTATGTCACCTAAGAACCTCCTAAAATAAAGGTTTATTTCATTCGAATGCTACAACACTCTGTGACTCACTCTGCCAGAGCAGCTATTATTTCATTCTCTGCTGTTGCCCAGAGAAAGAAAAAGTACTTGGGGGTTTGGATATGTCACACCAGAAAATGAAAACTCTTTCCCAGAAGTGGCACACATTGTCTGCTCAAATTTCATTCACCAAAACTATTCAGTCTCCACCCTCTCCACTGGTGGAAGGGATAAGGAACTCCAATCCTAACCACATGCCCAGAGGGCAGAGAGCTGAAGATGTCTGATGTATCTTATTAATGATTCACATTCCTCTTTTGATTTCTATAACACACACTCAAAGAAGAAAATTACCAGTTGGTTGGTAGATGATTTTTGAAGCATAATACTCAAATGTAAACTTCTCTTGTATTGTAAATGGCTTATAATCTGTATCAACTGATGAGTGAAGTCAGTTATTTGTATTAATTAGAGAAATACCCTGGTTTACCATAGACCATAGAGAAGAGAGAAATAAAATTTATCAGAGAAAGAAACTCAAAAATGTGCTTCTTAAAAAATTCAGCTACAAAGTGATGAGCAGTTTCAGAAGTTATTTTGATGTTATTGATTCACATCCAATGCACTTATCTGTGTTTCTTATAGGAATTTATGGGTGATAAAATTAAAACTGCACTGACAGAGATTAAAAGAACAAGATTTTTTCTTTCTGGATTGAAGTGTTCTGCTGTATTTTATCTTTTGTTGGACTCAAACCCTGACCTTAGGTTTTGGTATCTAGTTTTAGAAATTATATACCTCCTGTTACTTTCTATATCGAAACAAGTAAAATCCTGAAAAAGTAGTAAAAATAGTTCAGTATAAATAAAATTCATTGCTAGATTGACAAAAAGAAGAACCAATAAGGTCTATTCTGAGCCCCCAAATATGGAACCCAGAACCCTAGATATCAAACAAGAAGCAAATCCATTTTTCTTATCTTGAAGCTTCACCCTGAGGCTATCTGCTAAATGCTGGAGTCCTCTAGTTTCTGTTTTGAAAACCATGTTAAAGATTGCAGCAAACAGGAGATAATTCCCTAGGCCCAAAATAACATGGAAGCTCTTAATAGAACACATCTGTGTAAAACTAGTGCATCAAAGGGCTATATTCTCTGAAAGATTAATGAAAGAAAAAAACTATTTTGATGAACAGCAAGGGAACTTTCCATTTTCAATTCTCAGACAGGAGGGAAAGGGACGTCTCTGGAAAACATCTATAACAACTAGCTGGCTTTCTTATCGATCTGTTTTATAAAAGTATAGTAGTGCCCTGGACTTGTGTCTTAGTCGGTTGGAGTGTCATCCTGTGTGCCAAAGAGGTCAGCTTTATGTAACATATATGTATTTGCTGAAATAGCTGTGAAGGCTTAAAATAAGAGTAGAAAACTAGTACATTTGAAAAGTATTCACTATAACTCAAAAATGAAGAACCTGAAAAATTAAAAGTTAAAACTCAATGTTTGCATTAACAAGTAGATTAACCATACCTAAGGAAAATATTAGGAACTAGGAGGAATAAATGTCAAGTATGTAGCACGGAGGACAAGAGAAAACATAAGTCTACATAATAGTGTGCTAGAACCAACGCCAATCACTTTGCAAGAGCTGATTGTGCTTCTCTCTTTCCAACTCTGTATTTGGGGACATCGCCTTCGTAGCCTGAAAGTGACCTTGTTGGGAATATTCCCACTGTGGAAATTTGTAAATGCTACTATCAGGGCTTTTTTTTTTTTTTTTTTCATCTGAAAAAGCCAGCTGTTGAACATTTACCAGCACATTACTAGTTCCATACAAAGTTCCAAAGCATCTAATAGAATAGGTAAAACAGCGGTATCCAGGTATAATAGGTGACAACTTTTCAGGATTATTTAAAGAGAGCAAGCCTTAGATCCAGTAATCCTAATCACTCTAAAGCAAGGAACAGAAAAATAAACCAGTGCCTAGCTAAAGCGTAGGGAAGATGCAAAAGAAAAAAAAACTCTTAGAATAAAAGGCAAACTGTCTGAAAGGAATGGTGACTACACTCACTGCTGAAATGTAATCAAAAATAAGAGAGAGAAAAAAGTGAATTAATACCTGCAAAGAATATACAGGTAATAATGATCAACTTGGAATTTTGTATCTAGTAAAAATGTTATTCAAGAATGAGGGTTAACTAAAACTATTACCATCAGGGGAGAAAGAATCTAAAGGTATAAAAAAATTCTAAGAGTGAAATAAAAAGTAAACACTCCCACATTGAAATTTTATATGTGTAAACAAGATTTTTTTTAAAGGTGATAAATGGATAGGTAAATTTCAATGTACATGCCATACAATTAAGTAATAACGTCTAGTGTGATAAATATAGATGAGACCTAAAATACCAAGAAATATTGTATATGAATTGAGAGAATGTTGCTAAAACATTCTAAGATCATTTATCTCAGAAGATAAAATGTTAAGTAAATATAGCCTTTGTTGAATTAAATATCCATATTAGAATTGTCGAAACAACCACTACAAAAGTATAAATAAATATAAAACAGGGGGAAAATAAAATGGGAAGTAAGAGTAACTAAAATCAATCAAATTAACTAAAGGAAGATGAAACATTAAAAATGGAAGAGAAATATAATATAAAAATACAAGGCAACTAATAAGATGACAGAAAAGAATCCAAATGTATTCTCCATGATATATGAAAGTGGATTTAAATCACCTTTTAAAAGATAAATTGTCAACAGCATGAAAAAATTGTATGACTTCCCTATCGCCACTATAACAAATTGCAACAAAGAAAAAGCCCTTGCAGGTGTGGTTCAATGGATTGAGCACCAGCCTGTGAACCAAAGGGTTGCTGGTTTGATTCCCAGTCAGGGCACATGCCTGGGTTGTGGGCCAGGTCCCCAGTTGGGGGCCCATGAAAGGCAACCACACATTGATGTTTCTCTCCTTCTCTTCTCCCTCCCTTCTCCTCTCTCTAGAAATAAATAAAATCTTTAAAAATATTTAAAATCAAAAAGCCTCTAGGGCTCGAAACAACACATACTTATTACCTTAAAGCTCTGAAGATCAGAAATCAGAAGACCAAAATAAATCTCATGGGTTAAAGTTGGTGTTAGCATCTTTCTGGAGGCTCCAAAGGAAAATCCATTCCTTGCTTTTTCCAGCTCTAGAGGCTGGCCACAATCCTTGGTTTGTGGCCATCTTCCAACTTCAAAGTCAACAACAGCATTAGGCCAATCTTTTACTTTTGTCGCAGCTCCTTCTCCCATTCTGACTTCCCTGCCTTCCTCTTTGACTTTTAAGAGCTCTATGATTACATTGGAGCCATCTAGATAATACAGAATAATTTTACCATCTCAAGATCCTTGTCTTAATGACAGCTGCAAAGTCTAATTTGCCATGTAAATGAACATATTGACATGTTCCAGGAATTAGTATACAAACATCTTTAATGGTCATTATTCTGTCTACCTCAGCATACTAATAATATGCTATTTACAAAAGATATGCCTTAACTATCAGGACATGGAAAGAACAATTTTGTATCCATGCTCACAAGTGAAATTAGCCTGTAACTTTCTTATTTAGATTTAAGAATCACAGTATCATAAAAAGCATCAGGAGCTGTTTCTTCTCTTTCCCTTGACAAAGTTTGTGTATAATTTATAAGTTGGAGTAAAAAATAAAACAACCTATCCATGAGTGTTTACTTAGGTATACCTGTAAATCTATTTGTGGTTGGTATTTATTTTTGGTGAAGCTATTTAATTACTCTTTTATTTATTTAATAATTATAATGTTTTTCTAAAAATATTCACATGGGTGAGATTGGCAAATATCTCCAAAGACTATCTGTGTAGGTGGGTTTTTTTGTTTGTTAGTGTTTTGTTTTTTCCCCAGCTCTTGAGGTATTTTGTAAAGGACCTTCAGTTTGGCCTTTCACTTTACTCTGGTAGTAGGCTAAAAACCCGTGGAGATGCATCCAGTTCATCATTAACAGTTTTGGTTAAAACATTTTTTACCTTAAACAGTATTATCAATCCAGTCAAAGATTTGTCTGGTCGGGACTGGGTTGCAGTTTTGCTAGTCTGTCATTAGTACATCCTCGTTTCTAGATTACAGCCATTCTTTGTATCATCAGTCTGCAAAGGTAGTAAGAGACTCAGTTCTGTCCTTCAGAAGATTTACTTTAGCACTTTATTTATCATTCGGCACCACACAGCTCTAACATTTGACAAATAGCTTGATATATGTAATAGATAGATCTATGTTTCAGACCCATTCAGTTAGCAATTTTATTCCTGCAGCCCAGAGAACATGCTCAGTTCCCTGTTCCTCAGCCTTCTGTTAGAGACCGACCTAATTCTTGATCTCTATCTACACCCAGAATCAATAGGTGCCCCAAGGGAAATATGCCTATAGTTTCAGTCAGTTCATCTCTCTCTATATATTTTAATCCTGTCTTAGTGGTCTTTGCCCACCCCAAGCTTACCCTTCAACATTGATTTATGCCCTTTTTTAAATACCAGTGAACTTTATAATACTTCATTTTACTTTTCAGAAGTTTTCTACCTAGCATTTTAAACTTCTGCACAGCCTCAGAATACAGAAAATCTCACATGGAGCATAGAACGATACATCTGAGGACACAGTTCTCTTGTCTCTCATTCCAGTCCAGTGTGACCACTGAAAGCTTTATTGGTTTCTCTCCTCTATGAAGACAGTACCTTGGCCAGGGTGTGCCTAATTTTTTTCTCAGGCCAAAAGTAATTTTAACCTTGTTTTGGAATGAGTCTCCCCTCTCTGGGATGTTTGTTAGTCCTTCTGGTCCTCATTGCTTTATAGCTCTGTAATGCTTTTTAAGTTTTGTAATTAATAATAAGTTTCCTAACTTTATTTCAGCAGGGACATTGAACTGCCACATCCTATCATAGATAATCAGAAAAATGAAAGCATAGTTAGTATTAATACCTTTCTTTAGAATATATATATATATATATATATATATATATATATATATACAGACACATATATATACTTGTTTTTGAAATATCATAATAAATTAAGTAAACAGAGGAAAATGTGAAATATATCAATTTCTAAAAATATAAAAACAAACACGAAACACCAAATAACTTGTCAATAAAGGAAAGATCATATTATTACTTTCCTGGAGTAGAGGGAGGTGCTAACTTTTAAAACTTTTAGTGGCTTTTTCAAAGTGAGAAGACAAGAGTGGGTATTTTGAGAATCTAGTGTAAGACTTAGTATAAGACTGAGCTTAAATGCAAGGGTTTAATAAAGATTGCAAAATGTTCATTAGATATATAGAAATTGATGCACAGAATAAAGTAAGGGAGTTTTAATGAATTGTTTTAAAGAATAGCATACAATCTTTTGAAACCTCTTGAGCAATCTATTATTTGGGAAGGATCAATGATGATGACTAGTTCTATTACAAGAAAAGTGAATTCAGGAAGTTTCTGAAACAAACAAAGTTATCTGTTACTTTAAATTCATATATTTGTTCATGTTTCTTATAATAACCATATAGATATCATATCAATAATTATATTAATGAAGACAGCTGAATATTAAAGTCATGTTATGAAGATATTCTTTTGGTCTTAAGCTTATTAAGGTGTGTGGCTGATTTTATTTTCCAAAGAAAAGAAGTCAGTGATGAAGTTTCAAAGAAATACATTTACATGATGATGACAAGAACTTAGGAATGTGTCAATAAGAGAGCAATTTTTTTTTCAAGATTTCTCACAATTGAAGAGAAGGAAGCAGATAACAGCAAAGTAATTCAAAGTACTGAAAGACGTCTTTGTTCTTTTTTTTTTTTTTTAATTTGGTATCTTATTTCCCCTAGAAATTACATTTATGCTTGTTTATTAAGTATACGCTAAGTATAATTCTGTACCCACTGAGGACACTTTCCCTCAGGGTAGGAGGACATGTAAAGAGTGTCTTAAAATTACCAGTAGGTCTTCACCCCACCTTCACTTAGAGTAGAATTGGCATCTCAGAATCATTTAAAAGATCTTCCTTAGAACAACAACAACAATGAATAACCATTGAGTTTATAGAATGGAGTCTGTTGAAGAGGGAAGTGGAGACTTAGTGAAAGCAAGGGTTCATGACTATGGTGGTTTAGTAAGTCATCCCATGGTCCTGGATGGGTGTGGAAGTAAAGATAAAAGACTCATTGTCCACCCCCGGTTTTAAAGTAAAACCAGTCAAAGAATTCATCCGGTGTGGTTCTCAAAAGGAGAAAGAGAGGACGTTAAGGTTTCAAACAGTCGCCAGTCATAACTTATAACTCCTTTAGTCCGGAATCTTTCTAGAAGATGGTAGCAGTGGGAGCAAACAGAGATAAGCATAGATGGGTGCAATCTTAGACTCTTGACTAAGTTTAAAAATGAAGGAGTAAGATTATTACCATGGGGGAAGAATTATTATATGTGTGTTTATCTGGAAAAAGAAAACTGAATCACAATACTCCAATAGCAGTATCTGATGCTTTAGTTCCAGAGAAGAATAAGACACTCCAGGGGTCATAGGGGAAAAACTACACAGATATATAAAAATATATAAAATTCTTATTTATTATATATTTTTACTTAAGAAATTATGAAACCATTAAAGTATTTGTTTTGATTCTACTCATTGACATGACAAACTTTCTCAGGTCTTATTTTATTTTAGTTGTTGCATTTATAATAAAAGATGTGAGAGAAAAGCAGGATTTCTACATTGTAGAAGAGCTAAAGAAGTTATCTCACATCCTTATGTCTTTAGTTTGATGTACTGTGGATTATATGTATATTTCCATAATTAACTGGATTTGCTACTTATAGAGCTTTAACTAAGTTAACCCATTCAAATGGATGAGGGTGCAACATGAATTTTACAAAATAAGGGTTCATAATAGTCCCAATGATGTAACCACAGGAAGGCAACATGGTTACAGTAGAGATGACAGTTTACTGGTCAAAGTTCTTTTCACCTGCTTCATACTGAGGCAAAACATTTGTGACTTTATATATCTCACAAGAAGGTGTTCAAAGTAGTTCAGAATTACCAGGGATACTTTTTAAGACATAGATTTACACCCACGGACATAATAGCTTTGCTCTAACAGTATTTTCCCCTTGAGATGTTAGTTATTGATAATATTAAACCACTGTCATTAGAAAGATATTTAACCAATTTATATCTATGTGAGTGCCTTCCTAGACATGTAATATATTAGTATAAAAGTTCATTTGTACACCATAAGCATCAATAAATATACACATAATGTGTTGGAGGTTTACAATCTAAAAGAGTGGATATCAATTTAGAATATTTAGATTCAATTTATAAAAGCAAAAATATTCTCATTTTTCAGACTGCAAATGAATATTAAAACTACTTATTTAAGGAAGATTCAATAAAGAAGGAGGAATCATGCTGGTAGCTTCTAAGGTTAAGAAATGAATGTAAGTCCTCAAAATAATTTCTCACAAAGTCGTTAAAACTATCAAATCAAGTGCCTGCATAATCTTGAAACTTAGTTCATTTGCAAATATTCCTCTGGACTCTGCAGATCCATCTTTATAGTCAACCATATGGCAGTGAGAGGAAAAGAGATGTGGACTGATCAAATTCAAGATGACTTAGGTATGAAACCTCATTACTCTTCGGAATACATAACTAAGAGGTTCAGGGATGCTAAAAGCCTCTAGGTTAGTGGTGTAGACTGGGTAGAAGTGTCAGAGCCACAGCTTATGGTATTTCCTTTGATTTGCATTCTACTGAATTCCAAATGCTTTCCATATACTATCCTTACAATGACTGATATTAATATCGTTCCATTATCACCACCACCACCACCACCACCATCAACAAAACAGTTAAGGGATATTATAAAAGTACTCAAGTAATATATACACATAACATATATAAGGTTTTAAACTAGGGTCTGCAACTTCAATCCTCGTAATTTCAACATCTCTAGCAGTGCTCAAACCGTTCTACTAAACCCAAGGGTCTTCAGGAAATCCTCAGGCACTGCCATGATGATGGGAGGCACAAAGTTTGTTATAATTAACTTGACTATACTCTGGTCATTTTTACAGGCATAGTTTCCTTCAATATTAGATTATAGTTCCCTATTACAAATGCTGAAATCAAAGGCGTTATCTGTTTCTGATAATGTATAGTAACTTGATTCCTCTTAAGTCCTACTCCTCCTGTAGGTGCTTTAAAAAATCCTTGTAGAAATTAAGTAAACGGATAAAAAAGTTTTTGTTAGTCACAAATTTTTCAAAATTTAGAAAAAAAAAAAACTGAAAAGCTAGTGATATTAATAAGAAAATGAATAATACATCAATTTCTAAAGAAATTTTTGCCCTGGCCAATGTGGTTCAGTTTGTTGTCGCATCATCCTCCCATGAACAGAAAGTGTGTGAGTTCAATCCCCAGTCAGGACACATGCAGTTGGTGGTTTGGTCCCGGTCGGAGCGCACAAGGTAGATAACTGGTCAGCATTTCTCTCAAATCAATGTTTCACTCTCTCACTCTTTCCCTTTCTCCCTTCCTCTCTCTCTAAAAGCAATGAAAAATATGTGCATGGGTGAGGATAAAATTAATAAATAAATAAAAAGGAAGTTTTCTAAGAAATTTGTGTTTAATCTCAGAAGAAAAAATGTCAGTTAAAATGCTTATTTTTATCATAAAATAAACCAAACCTTACCATAATTGCAATTAAGCAAACATACCCTCTATTTCTTTATATAGTACTTACATATTCTGATGGCCACTCACAAAGAAATTACAAATATTTTCTCTTCTATTGAATCTCTATTGATAGAAGCATTGGATTAAATGCAATTGAAAAACAAAGACTTTTTTTTTTTTAATGTGACAAACGTTTAAAAATATCCTCTACATTTAAATACTCAATTTGGAAAAACATAAAATTTCTCATTTCCATGCAAACATTTCCAAACTGCAAATGCACACTAAAACCTCTTATTTTAGATATATCCAACAAAGGTCAAAAATTACTGGCAGTTTCAAAGATTTTAAAAAATGACATAAATCCTTGAAGTATGTTTTTACGAAGTCATTAAAACTAACGAAACAGGTGACTGCAACATTGTGAAATTCAGTTCATTTGCAAAACTTCAATAAAATGTTTTATATGTCTTTACATTCTCTTTCAAATTAATATCAGAGAAACTATCTGCTTTTACTAGATTATCTTTTAAAATGAGAGACATGAATAATCAGTAAATGAGGTTATATTACTAATTAGCATACCATCTTCACTACCTATAGTACACCACACAAAAAAATGTGGCTTCCATATTATCACACAGATGAAACAAAGTTATCTTACAGGGTTTGAAATTTCTGTGATCTTTATGCTTAATAAACTCAGTAAAAGGCATTTAAATTACATCACTTTTGTCTTGGAAGTTAAATTGGGAAATATTGCATTCTCTGAGATGATAAACTCTGTAAAAGATAAATTATCATGAGAAATAGTTTTAATTGATTTACCATAATAAAAGTTATGTGACTTTGAAGTGCAAATGACACATTAAAATGAATCTACAGTATGTTGATAATAAAGTGGTTTCTTTGTTAATGGAGTTACTGACACTGCAGATGCTTTCATGAGTGATATTTTCTACTATTAATCAAGAAACATCAATGTAAAATGAATATGCTGTTTATTTAAATCCCAGATCACCTTCCTAACTTTTTGTTTCAGAGTAATTCAATATTAAGGTCCAAATACTTACTGGAGATTTTGGTCATCATAAAAATGTCAATATTAGTTTAGCTCTTCCACTTCTGCTTTTCGTTCTGAACATCTTTACTGCAAGCCTAAATTCTCCTTGCATTTATAAGTCAGAAAGACTGTCAGAGCAGAGGCAGTGACAATGTCAATGATCAAGTTCAAGTTCAGATTCTTATATATAAATAAACTAGTGCAATTTTTCTCACATATAAACTTTAATAGTGTATATTTCAAAAGTTTCTGACCAGTAAGAGTCAAAGGAAATAAATGACTTCCTGAAAGTGTTTTTAAAGACAGGAAAAAAGTATTAATATTTTTTTTAGAAATTTTATTTTTTCAAAAATTTATTTTTTCAATTTTTACTTTTTTATTTAATCATTTTTATTGTAATTCTATTATAGCTGTCTCAATTTTTCCCCCTTTGCCCTCCCCTGCCCATCTCAACCCCCACTTCCATAGTCAATTTCCACACTGTTGTCATGTCTGTGGGTCATTCATACATGTTCTTTGTTTAGGAGGGGGATAATGGTAGAAATAATGGAAGGGAACTAAAGTATTAATATTTCAAAATTACATGATAGTTCAATAAAATAATTTCAAATAAAGCAATTACATTTTATAATCTGTTACTCTTCTTCAATCATCTTGTACAAAAGACAACATTTTACCTGAATAGTCTGAACACTACTATTGTTTGGTCTATTTGCCAATAATTTTATTAATCATATCACTTTTTTAAGGGCAATTTTTATTTTCTTTTAATTTATTGATATTTAGAGGGATAGGAAGGAAGAGAGAAAGAGAGAAACATTGATTTGTGGTTCCACTTATTTAACCAGGGCCAAAAGGCAATGTTTTAAAGTTTATGTTAAATAGCTTTAATCATAAATATGTAGTTAAGACTTTTAATCATAGAAATAATTTTAATTTTAATTTATGAAAACTTCCATAAAGCTGGCATGGCTCAGTTGTTTAGAGCATCATCCTGTATCTGAAAATTTGCTGGTTCGATTTCTGGTCAGGGCACATACCTAGGTTGTGGGTTGATCCTTGATAAAGATTGGGCATGTGTGAATACAACCCCTGGTCCAGATGCAAATGATCCCCTGTATGGACCCCAATTCCTGGTCTGGGCATGTATGGGAGGTGACCAATTGATGCTTCTCTCATCAATGTTTTTCTCTCTCCTTTCTTCTCTCTTCAATTATAATTTCAGAATTTGTAAAGCTGAGATTAGGTGTATGACTTTCAAGTTTAGAAGACTCATGTATTTAAGGTTGGAGTGGTCTTAGTGGCAAGTATTGCTTTTTAAAAAATCTTTTTCAAATGCTTCCTTCTTCCCACCATTTGGAAGTTTCTCTGCACAAACTACAACACCATTCAATACAACATTCACCTTCACACCATTCGGCCCAATGATTATCTGCCAAATATGATTCTACCTGGTCAGTAGCAGTGCATACAAGTAATTTTTTAGCACGCTCAATCTCTGTTTTATATCTGAAAAGTAAATTAAAATCCCCTGCCATTCTCATCTTCCAAGAAACTTGGAGTGATTTGACTGGAGAAGTGGAGAATGAGAGAAGGCTGAAACATAGGACCCATGGCTGTTTATATGCTGGGCTCAATGAGTGGTACTGAACAGCATAGAACACACACAGTTCAACATCAGTTAACCTGCTCTAGGAAATTCTAAATCAGAATCATGCAGTGGCATAAAGAGGCTTAACATCAATAGAAAATATAAACGTTGGAGATATAATGTCCAATAATTATGTATTTAATACATAACCTCTGACTCACATTTATGTGACCTTGACTTAATAATACAAACTTTATTATTTACTGAATTTTTTATACTAAATTTAATATAAAGTATCTACTCATCCAATTTAACACAAATTAATGAATTATAAGAGTCTATGTTTTATAAATAACATCGTTTAAAATAATTTTACAGTCTATGTATATAGATTCTAACAGAAATAAGCTGGGATGAAAGTAGTAACATTTATATGATAATAATAAAATATCTATAAAAGAAAACCATTTCTAAAATATGTTATTTGAAATGTGATATGTAAAAACTAAGTAACAATAATTTTATTAGAACCATTTTCAAACCAAGTAATAAGGGAATTAATTATTTGACTAAAATTGGAAGAAATTTCAAAAGCAAGAAAAGCTAAATATTTGATATTTCAATTTAAAATAAATTGTTTCTAAGAATATTATTGTTTGAATTTTACATTTTTAAATCTATTTTGTTGATAATTCTGTCACCTTGGTGTAATTTATTCTCTGAAGGCATTATTTAATCCCAGAGAAGACTGAGCCATGGTTAAAATCATAGAGACAAACATCAGAAGTTTTCTTGCATGCATTCATTTACCAATTTGCACCACTCATGCATTCTTTATCCTTTCAACCTGCAAAGCTTCTATCTGATTTCTTAGTGGCTATTTAAACAAAAATAGATGTTTATCTCTTTACATTTTTTCCAGGAACTGTCACTTTCCCATTTACTCAAGCAGTGTTGTGACAGAATGTGTCAGCTTCTCACACAAATGAAAAGAGATATAGACTTGTATTTACTTGAGCTGAAAAATAAGTAATCATCAGTTTAGAGAAGAGTGTTTTTCCATCTGAAAAGATGAAGTAAATAGGAGTTGTTGAAAGAAGAAAGTATTTCCTAATACTTAAAAGGCAGATGTAAACCAAAGATACAACACTGATTCATTTTTGGTTATGATCCTGGACGTGGATAATCTCATGATATGTAGAGGCTGATACTTCACTACATGCCTTTTGTAGCACATGATTTTGTTTTAAAAATGATAAATGCTTACGCAGTTAACCTTCCCACATTCTCTCCTATGCAAGCTAAAAGTTTCAGAAATTTAAATAGCGATAAGAAAAAAATCATCTTTAAGAAAGTGTATAGAAACATGATATATTCAAAACAAGCAATTGATATAGATTGCAAAAACTTTGTACTTTATTATGAGAGTTGAATTAATAGTAATGATCTTGATCTCAGCAGACACTAAACACATTAGATATATATTTCTGTACATTTTATTAAATTTTATATTTGTTTATGAATTTCATAGAATAAAATTTTATTAAATGATAGTATTGAGTGCATTGAAATGAACAATATTGACATTGAACAAGAGAAGATGTGCAGTGATAAGCTTTTGTTCAAGGAGGATTAGAGTTGTGCAATTAAATTCAAAGCAAACATCTTTAATAGGTCAGAGGGAGCAACCAAGAATAAGAGTAGGAGATACAGTTAGGCACTTTGGGATACATCTATATCTCACTAGATGTATGACTCCTGTAGATTACTGAACTCGTCGTCGGCAGCCGTCCGTCTCGAGAGACGATGGTGTAGCTTCTTAAGAGTCCATCTGCACCGCCGAGAATGGCTGTGCAGTCCAACTCGGGAGTGACACGGTATCTGTCTCCTCCCGTGTTGAATCGACATCTTGCGATGACGCTGGAGTGTCCTCTCCAGTGAAGCTGAAGCTACAGAGCCTGGGCAGGGTGATATGGAGGGTCTGCTGTTGCCCATGCAGCAGACCCCCCCTCTCTTCGCAGCTGAAGGATCCAAGGGAAAGACGGAGTCAATACAGCTTGGCTTCAGGTGCGCCGCAGGAGTTGCCGGTGTTGACTACAATGTCAAACCGCCTTATGGACTCCGGCTCCGGATTTTCTGTCGGGGTTTACTCCCTTAGCCTTTCCCCTGAAGAGGTATGCCGCAAGGCAGCGGAGGTTTTTTGGAGTCAGAGTTTTCCTTCTCTGTCAACAGTAGTAAACCCTCAATAAACGGCAGCTGCTACTGTTGCGGACAGGGATGAGAGGGTGGAGACAGTTATCTGAGGCACATGAACAGCAACATCCTGTCTCAGGGAGCACAGTGCCACAAGCAGGGGACATCCAGGACCTTTCTATTCTCCAGAACACTTTTCACCCTCAAGGGGGAGCCTCAGAGCAGCCAGACTGCTCTGGGAGAGTCATTAACAAGTCTCTCAGGCCCCACCCCAGCAAGATGCCTCTTAGCCCACCCACAGCAACCACTAGTCATGCCCTTGGCTTCCAGGACAAGTCCAAGCCCCACCCCCACCCCAAAGGTGCCAGGGCAGTATGGGAACATACTTGGCCAGAGGTAAGCAGAGCCCCAAACTGGCGTAGCCTAAGGGCCCCGACTTTCCTCCCCAGGGGGCTGAGAACAGCCCTCATCCACCTTCTGGCCCAAGTTCAGTTGTCCCCAGCCTGTCTGGCCACAAAGGGCCTGGTTTTGTAACAGAGGCCTGCTTTGTCCTCCCTTCCCAGTTCCAGGGTCTACCAGGCACACTCTACTGCGGCCCTATGGAGACCAGATCCTGGAGGAACAAGAGGGGATTTCTCCAGCATCCTCATCCACCCACTTTCCAGAGCACCAGCTGACTCCATGGGCAGGAGCAAGACCCAGGACTTGGAACTCAGGAACAGTCTTCAAGGCACAGACCAAGAAGACCAATCAAATCCTCTGTACCCATTTCCTAAATAGTGAATTGGAACTACACTGTCCTGCCTGCCAGAGATACCGGCAAGCTCCAAGGAACAAAGGAACCAGCGCTAACTTGAGGCTCTTGCTTCAGTTGATTGGGACTCAGGGTGCGGATGCGACTTCTGAGGCATCTTTACCTGCTGGGCAGGTTAAAGCCCAAAGTACAGGCTGGAGAGAGCTGGCTGCAATGCTAGCAAAGGGCCTCAGGCTCTAGCCAACACCCCCTTAGTTAAACAGAGGGGGAGGTAGACCCAAGACACCTGGGTCTGAAGTCCTGGGCTCCACCTAGCTAGCCCCACCCTGGATTCCAGCCACATCTGCAGTAGGCCAAGGGCTCAGCTTGGCCTCTGACTCAGAGCAGCCAAAGGACCCAGCCCTCATAAAGAATCAGCCACCCAGGGAAGAAGGAAAAGACCAAAAGAACCCTGAAGGTGGAGAAAGTAGCTCAAGAGTTCACCTGTGACTTACATTCTCACAGCCCACATCCGGGAAGGACTGAGCAGGGTATCTGAGAGTGGGCCTCACTGCCCCATTGCCCACCAGGGGCAACACTACAGAAGAAAGCAGTTCAGACATAAAACCTTCTGTTGGGGGGACCCCTGCAGATAGCCAGACTAGTGCCAACTGTGGCACCACTTGTAGAATAAGTGGCAACTGTCAGAAGGGAGACCTGGCTAGTCATGGGGCCAGATTAGGGTATGCGGGCTGGTTGGAAGTGGAGTATAAAGGGATGCTGCTCGTTCTCCTAGCCTACCTCCCCCACAAGGTACCCTGGGCCCCAGTCCTGAAACAAACATCCTGTTAAGTGAGTCTTTTTTATTTTCTTTTTTTTTAATTGAAGTTCCCTTACTGGTCCTGCTTCCATGAGTGGCTATGACCAGGTGGAAAAGGGGAGGAGAACCAAGTGGCATGGGGAGGGGTCATCTCCACAACATTCCATTTATACACAGAACTAAACAGACAAGCACAGAGTCACTATTGCGGTTAGAAGTTGGCAGCATGGGAAAGGGGACAGGTGGGGAGTTGGGGTGTCGTTACTGAACTACAGTCTACTTAAACTCTAATTTTGTTTTCCCATCTGTTAAACAGGCAAAATAAAACCTATTTAATAGCATTTGTGTGAGAATTTTATGACTTTAAAAATGAATTTCTTATAGTTAGAAATACATACAGTGTATTAAAGTCACAGGTCTTGCAAAGTCTTTCTTAAATTTTTATTTAAATAGAGAATTCAGCAGGACTTAAGAGCTACAAGTTAACATCTTAATTTCTCTCTTTTTTTTCATTGAGGAAAGAAACAGAAGGAAAGAAGAAAGGAAGGGAGGAAGGAAGGAAAGAAGGAAGGAAGGAAGAAAAGAGAGAAGGAAGAATGAAATAAGACATCAATCACTTTCCTAAGTGGAATATATGAATTTTAAATACCTGTGGAATTCATATCAGGGATATTTGAGATTTTCATATAAATGTTTTCCTGTCATGTTTCCATTTTAATATTAAACTAGAAATTATGTTAGCATAAAATGTTCAGCTGTACGATCACATATTCTAAGCATTAGTACATTATTTTAATGCTCATGACTTTTTGTTTATGATCTCATTAGCACCTCATTATAATACTCATCATGTTTATGACAGAGAAAATGACAGGAATATGTAATACATAAATAAAAATGTATTAAATGAAAGGCAAGTGGTATCGTGATTTGTCACAATAAAGTTCTGCAATAATCAAAATAGAAGTGGTTAAATAATTCATTTTGAGTTAACGCATGAAACATGGTAATAGAGGCATGCCAAACTCTAAAGAATATGGTTATAAGAGTTTCGTGATATTCATATTTTGAATGACATAATTTCAACCCCAAATAATTGTTTTTCATTAAGTTAATTTGTTTTCTGGGTTTTATTATTCTATATTTTTGGTGGCATTTAAATTATTATTTATTTTGTTTTATATTCATTTATTTATGCATACAGCTCTATAACATTTCCACATAAAAAAATATTCCCTGCTAGCTCCCATATATTTTGTATCTTTTTAGAAGCAACTGATTTCAACTATCACAGCTACTTATTTTGGCATTTACCTCCACTCTAAAAATATAAGTAAATGGTCTATTTTTGTTTCTTAATTTTAATTTTTTCTATTATCTTCTCCTAGGTAAGGTGAGAATACAGTGTTTTTTCATGTATCCCCACCTCAGCATTCCCCATCCTTAGAATTGTCTGATATATCAAACTGAATATAAACCAGCCAGCTAAATTTAATTTAAGATACAGAAATGAATTAAGTATAACAATGCCTTAATTTTGTTTATACAAAAAAAAGTTGTTTACATGAAATTCAAATTTAAGTGGGTATCCAGTATTTTATCTGGCAGCCCTTTACCTTCCCGATATTTTCAATGTCATTACACTGTTATAAGCATTTGAGATCATCAGTCATTGGGGATACGACTATGATCCTACACACTATTCATAAATGCATCTTATATTTGCAATAACTATTGTTACCTTTCTTGCACAACATTTTGTTTAACTGGAAGTTTTTCTCTGAAACTTTTCTTGTTAGCCGACATCTTCTCTTAGCTCCCTCCCATGCCACAAATATGCCTTCATTTTCCATTTCTTAGAGTTGTGTCTCCTTCACCATTTTGGATTCACAGCATACAGTACAGACGTTTCCTTCGTCATGAGCTTGGAGGTACATTCTGTTGCTTTTTTGAGATACAGCCCCTATTTGTCCTGAATGAAGGTTCATGTTTTCCTGATTTACTCTCTCATTTTAGGGGAGTATTTCTTCCAGTAGCTTTCTGAGGTAGGGTGCTCAGGGAATACATTTTTTGAGACCTTTCATGTCTGAAATGGGTATTTAGCTAACTTTACATTTGCATTTAATAGAAAGATCACCTTGCCATGTAACTATGGCTTGAAGTATTTTCATTATGAGTATAGGCAGAGGCCAGAGAAAAATGTTCCCTTGACAGACAAACTTCACTACGTGAGAATTTTGAGTAGAGCACTGTGTGTTTGTCTTCTAACTGAATGCATTCCTATTATCTGCATAGCTTGGAGCAGGAAGCTTGAACTTCAATCTTTAGAGATCAAAACAGGTGAATAGCTAGAAATGTATGAAGCACTCCACAGAAACTAAGAGACCAAAGAGAGGGGGAGCCCCCCAAAATCCATGTATAAACTATATCCAAACACATAGCTGACCACTGAATGCTCCAGGTACAGAGAAAAATTCTACAGGGCCAGGATAAGATGGGAGTAAGCAAAAATAGACAGCAGGCTAAGCAGGAAGCAAGAACTGAGCATATAGCAACTGCTTGTGGAAGAAAAGTTAATTTACAGTTTGTCAAGGACGTCGCATGCTTGCCGTGCAAAAAGTTAAGAACCCTTTGGAAAGGATAACAGAATCTCAGTCACTAGTATGTTCTTATCTACTATGTCTAGTTTTCAATCAATATTTTATAGTCATTCAAAGAAATGGAAGCAATGCCTATACTATACTCAGGGAAAAAGGATGTCTACAAAAATGATTCCGCCATAACAAGCCAATACTTCAAAATAGCTTTCACAAATATGTGCAAATTTAAAAGGCCACAACAAGGAAGGAGACAAAGAACTTAAACAGAGATATGGAAACTATAAAAAATGGAAAAGCTAATTAGTACAACAACTGAAAAAAAATACACAATAGATCATTTCAACAGAGGCTGAAAATAGCAGAAATTTCAACCTGGAAAACTTAGGGAAGAATATTTAAGAAAACTGAAATGAGTCTCAGAGACCTATAGGAAATATCAGGTGATAAGAAAAATGAAATCTGAATTCCAGAGTGAGAGATGACATAAAAGGCATATTTTAAAAAATGAATCATTTAAAAAAATAAATTAAACCCCAACAAGATTTAAAAAAAAAAAAAACAACAATAACAAAAACACTCCTGAGTACAGCTGAAACCCAATTATGCAGAGAACATCTTGAACACATCCCATACAAAAGAAAATAGGATGATTAATGGTGAATTCTCATCTTGTTATCTAATATACTGAAATAAAAACACATGTAACCTGCCAATTTTCTTTATTAATTTATGTTTAAAAAATAAAAATAATATAAAGACATGTCTATATTAACAAAAAGCTGAAAAAAATCACCACCAAACCTGCACTAAAAGTTCTTCAGCTGAAGAAAATGACCTCAGCTTGCAAGATGAATGTGAATGAAAAGCACTAAAATCCTGAAAATGGAAAGTATATATACACACAGAGACACACACATTTTTGTCTTTTCTTCGCTAAAACTATTTAACTACTGAAAGCAAAATTTATAGCTTATATTGTTGTCCCTATAGATATGATAGAAATAAAAATATTAGCAATAGAATAAATAAAAATAGATCACTGCAAGTACATGTGCAATATTTTAGCAGAAGTATTTTAATATTAACCATAAAGACATCACAACAGGTTAAAGTAGCATATTTTAATCCTCAAAACAATTATAAAAATATCAGTATAAATAGATATGTCAATAAGGAATTTAAAAGAAATATTACTCTTTTGATTAACAAAAATTAAGTAAAAAAGAAGAAATAGAAGATCAATTTAAAAAACTGAAGGCAATGGGAAAATAAATATCAAAATGGCATACATAAATAAATACAACTGTTATCATTGATTACATTAAACGTAAATTAACTAGACATTCCAATCAAAAAGTTGAGGTAAGGTAAAAAGAACAATTAAAATAAAGGCAAGAATTAACTGTGCTGTCTATAGGATACACATATTAAATACACAAACTTAAATATGTCAATATAAAAAATGAGAAATATACCCTGAAAATAAAAAAGCATGAGAAAGTTTGGTGGTTTAATAAACATTAGAACAATAAACAAACTTAAAATGAATATTATTGAGACAATAATAAGAGCACTTAATTATGAAAAAAATTCTATATATGCTAAAGATATAATTATATCGCTATACCTTATAACTGAGCTTGAAAATACATAAAATAAAAAAACTGAAGAGATATGCAATAATATAGTTAATAATTTTAACACTCTTACTATAGTAACTGATAGACAAACTAAAGCAAAAAATCCTCAGAAAGATACCAATCACCTTCACCAAACTGCCACATAAATGGCATGATATACATTTTTAAGAACACATGAGATATTAATCAATATAGACTATGTTTTAGTTTATCAATGTTTCAATAACTATAACAGAAGTCAAATGGAGTACATTCTGTTAGCAGAACAGAATTAATGTTGAGAATACCAATAATAACTTGATAAGATTCTAAATATTTGGAAAGTATACAAGACATTTCTAAGAGACTCATGAATCAAATAAAAAATGAAAAGGAAAACTAGACAATGCCTTGAATGATAATAAAAACCCACAACACATCAAAACTTATAGTATGAAGATGAAGCAATTCTTAGGGTATAATTTACAATTTTAAATGTTTTTATTAAAAAAATATCACCTAAAATCAAAAATCAATGCTTGACTTTGAGAATCTAGAAAAAGAGATGCTCTAACACCAAAGTAAATATGAGGAAAGATAAAATAAGCGTAGAAATTGATGAAATAGGAAAAAAAAAGATAAACAATAAAGAAAATCTACAAAGCCAAAATCTGTTCAATTGAGAAATCAACAAGATTATTACACCTCTGGCTATATTGACCAAATATGAGAGAGAGAGGACCTCCTCTCGATAAGCTACCTTATTAGTGGTACTTTATTACAGCAGCCTGAACACACTGATAATCAACATTGCAGAAGCTATTCATTTTTAAATGAGTTCTGTGCATTATTAAATATCTGAAACAGTGACATAGAATAATGCTTTCTAACCAGATTTGGTATTGACTTAAAAGGGTCAAACACATTTTCATAGCAGTCACAAAAACTCTTTCAGCTTAGCTCTGATCAGCTGTTTAATGAGGGCAGCTATAAACTTTATATTAATGTGTTGGATTAGTCTTCTTCAGTGTCTTCAAATATTCATGGCCTCCTTAAATCTTCTATTCCAAGCTGTTTGAATTACTTTCCAAGGAGAAAATATGAATTGTCCAACTTGAAACATTTCATGGATACATCGACTCTTGTAAAATAAGTTTTTAAAAGTGTCTCAAAAGACTCCACAGAGATTTTGAAATGAAATCAAATGCAAAACAACTCAGTAGAGAATAAAACGTTTCTATCATCATCTTATTGTTACACTGAATATAAACTTGATTTTGGAAACAATTTTAACTGTATCTTTTCATTTTCTCTCTATCAGCAAATTTTTCTCAGATATTCTGAAATAACAGTCTGGAAAACCTCTCAAAAATTCTTCAAGAGATAAGAGTGAGGTTAAAAGAAACTCAAGCAGAAAGGCTATAATACCCCATTTGAGCCTTGAACATAGGAAATCCAGTTTTATATTTGTATATACTATACTGAGACTTATTATAAAATTACTTATGTAACAGTGTAAAATTGTCACAGTAGGAAACTTTACCTCACGCCACCATTCTTTTGACATTGTTTTTGTTAATTGCTGACTCTGAGTAATATGTAGCTTGTAGATGAACAGCATGTTTGTATAATAATCCTATAAACTAAGTTCAGAAGATACAGACTCTGGCCTTCACACATTCCCACTCCAGGATGCCAGGATGATGCAAAATCAGAATGACTCACACTGGACCATCACTTGTCTTACCAAAGTGGGCTGTGCTGGTTGGCAGGTAGAGAACTTTTCACTCCCTTCCTTGATCTCTTTGTTCCGTTCCCTTATGCCTCCTTATAAAAACCTCTGCCTCCACTGAGAGGTGGGGATGGTCTTTGAGATGTGAGTCCCTCATCTTCCAGATGGCCAGCATCTGCAAATAAACCACCTTCCTTTACATCAGCAACTGCCTCTCGAGTATTATTGGCTTTCATAGCAGCAGACAGCCACACCTGCTGTTATACTTCTAAATACAGTTTCTGGAAAAAATATTCTTCTACACTTATCCTCAAATATTCACCTTAATTTCTAATTTTTGATATTTAAATATGAGGAATGAGAGTTTATTATCTTCCAATTCTGTTGACGCTAATGTACAAAGAATCAAATAGGTTAATCAAAGTTTGTGATGTCTTTCTAGTTTTTACATCTTTGCAGTTTGACCCAGTGTAAAACAGGACTTCTGAAGATTTTTTTGCAATTTCTCTTTGTACTGTATTTTTTTCATTCAATTTTATGCCCTCTTGGCTGGTCCTCTTAATTTGAGTACTTCACTACATTTTGTAAATCTCCACTGATTTGAATTTAATGAATATATTTAGAACATCTTATTGGATTAAAGAATAGAAGTATCAGTTAATTCAATCAGTCAAAGGAGAGATATAATCATCAGCAAATACTAAAATAAATGCATGCAAATGAAGAAATTGCAATCTATTTTAATATTCTTGGATATAAAAGGCTTAGTTTTGAGTGGTAGAATGCTAATATCTATTATCCATTATGTTCCACTTTACTCTCAATACATTTATATTAAACAACCATGAGGCATGTGTCTGAACTTTCCATAAAAATTAGCAAAATTAGATATTGCCAAGAGCCTTAGAAAGACCAAAACTATACATCTTCTTTTAATGACTAATGACATTACCTCTGAGGGTGCTATTTTAATTATCTAAAATATTTATTCTGGAAATTTTTAGAAAGTATATATATTCTTGAAAACATAACAATTTATTCAAATTAAGTAAAATAATTATCAATGATATCATTATGCTCCTTTTCACTGGAGAAAAAGAAGTTCATGAAAGCTATTTAACAACCAATGAGGTTACTACATTTCAAATGAATGAAAAATGAGGCCCAACAGCCTAAATATAAGAAATATGTAAATGTTTAAGCAGAGAGAGAAAACATTGCCGTGATTTTTGGTTTATAATGTAAGACTATGATTATATGATCAGGCTAGTTCAAAGATTTAAATTGCAATGCCATATATATAAGTTGCATTGCATCAAGCTCACAGGATTTAAGAGGCAGTTCATTCCCTTTACCACACAGACATGCTCTTCATTTACCAACCTATCCATTAAACTCTCCTGCCTTTTAAGCAAACCCAACTTCAGCAGTATACTTAGAATAGATGGATCTCAGATAAAGAGAACCCATGCCCTGGCCTCACTGCTCACAATACCCAAGGATAATTTGTAAATCTAGACTCTTAAAATGGAATGCATTTTAGGTTAGGGATAATATATTAAAGGCATATAGATAATCTAAGTGCTTATGAAAACATATGGTTGTACACTAACCTCACAAAGGTTCCAATTTGTTAAGTCACCCCCAAGAAATTCTCCCTATGGGATTTTGCCTTTAGAGAGAAAAAGTGGATTGATTCTGCTGCAATATTCATTAAATTAAAAGGCTTCATTTACTATTCTAAAAGCAATTAATCAGTTTTTTCATTCTGTGTAGTACAGTACTATCTGCCACTTTACAAATGACATTACTGTTCTAGGAGAAAGGCAATGTATTGCCACAAAAATTGATAGAATCTGCTAAGTTAGTCATAGACATAACAAAGTTAAAGTTTTATCTAAATATAGAAAATACTGAAACAGCCAGAATAATAAAATTGCTTAGGAAGAGCAATTAATTTTTTAGTTGAAAGAAAGTAAATATGGCTATTATGTATACCTTTGACGAGTTTAAAATTTTTTCAATGCAATTTAAATTCAAGCATAAGGAAAGTAATTTCATTAAAAAATGTAAGCATAAATATTGATTTTTTTAATTAAGAAAGTCCCCCAAATATTTATAGAAATGATAAAGCGAGTACTTCTGATCATGAGGAAAATGACAGTTACTGTAAAATCTCTTTATGTTTGCATCTTTATGATTAGTTATTCTTTAACAATGTGTGGACATTGTCACCAGCTGAACATACTAGGTCACCAGAGGAACATAATCCAGGTCAATAGTTACAGGAGGTTGTAAGCCAAAATATATTCCTTTGACAGCATTCCATTGCAATATCTAAATAATTGTATAATTTCAACATTGTATAACTAAAAAAAAATAAAGCATTTTTGCTAATTTAAGTAGTAATCCTAAAAACAAAGTTGTAATTTAAGAAGTTTTGAAAAAGGAAAAGTATAACCCACAGAAATATGTATCTCCCGTGAGAATTAAATGAGGTGTCTTTCATGTGCTAGGCTCTGGGCTTTACGTTCAGTAAGCACAAACCAATGGTAACTTTTTACTTTTCATATTATTATTCAAGTTTGTTTTAAGTGCCATATGAGATATCAACATAGAAATAAGCCAAATGATAGCTCTGTAATATTGTCTGTTCAGGCAAAACTATAGAGACCATGATTAGGAGAATCATTTATAACATAAGAACCAAACTAAGTTTTCTAATACAGAGATTTTGTATGCAGGTCTCAATTATAATAGCCAAAACAGTCAAGCCAACAGTCGTTATCTAAACTTTCATTAACTGAATTCTGATCTACGTCTAATAAACTTAGCAGTACCATGTTCATTATCCTACTTGAACTTGATAACAGCCTGTGACGGGAACATTATGGTTTCCACCTTGCCGAAAAATGGCTCAAAAAGCTTAGGTATCTTGTTAAAGATCATAAATTTAGAAGCAGCAAATCTAGAATTTATAAAGAGTTTTCTTCCATCTACATCACAATAATTTCAGATAGTCCCTGGATAACAACATATTGCCAGTGCTTAAGAAATCCTTTAAATATTCAGTTATAACTCTTTAGGAAAATACTACAAACTCCATGTTCTCTCTCGCCTCCCAGTTTTTACATATGTGTGTTCAGCTGCCTGAATTGGTACTCCGCTCCCAGCAGGACTGAGACAAGAATGAATCAAGCAAAGCGCTTAACTCAGGTGAGAGAAATGAAGGGAGGTCCAAAACAAAAATGGAGACAAATAATATTTTAATAAAATATTTTTAAATACTACTGATTCAATATATATTTTACATGGGAAAGTAATAATATGCAAATAACTTGAGTTGTGGATTGCATTGATTTAAAAATTAAATCTCTGGTCACAAGTAAATGATTTTTAATTAATAGGTCAACATTTCTCAAAGTGTAGTCTATGTACCACTTGGTACTCCTGAGGATGGGGTGGGGTTGGGGTTTTCAGGGAGCGAGGAGTAATGAGATTCTTTTAGAAAGTCCTTGAGGTCCCGAGTATTCTTATAAAAAACCACGATGTTATTTGTCTTTTCACTGTGTTAATATTTGAGCAGATGGTGCCAAAATATAGGTGGCTTTTGAGTATTAATCAAGGCAGTGGCATCAAACTCTAATAGTAGTTACTACTTTCTTCTCAGCCATAATTTTGCAGGAAAAAAAAATCCAGTTTCACCTAAGAATGCCTTGATAAAGTAGTAAATGTTATTAATCTTATTAAATCCCCTAGAATTAATTTTTTTATTATTCTATGTGAAAAAATATGACATAAAACTCTTCTGCTGCATACCAAAGTATGTTAATCGTTTTGAGAAAGAACACCTGCTTAATTGTCTCAGCTATGAGTTAAACTAGCCACTTTTATCGCACAGAGTTTTAAAGTCAAACCTGGGTATTTGGTAGACAATTTCTTGATAATGTACAAAAAGAGTCTGTTAATGATGGGAAAAAAATATGTACTTAGTGCCGATGATAAATTTCAGATTTTCAAGTGAAAAAAGAAGTTTGAGAAACTTGTATCTGCTGCCTTGACCTTAGGCAATTCAGAACTGTGATGAGATTATGGCTGTTATTAATAGATATTATTTTTCTATATTCGTCGTCGGCAGCCGTCCGTCTCGAGAGACGATGGTGTAGCTTCTCAAGAGTCTATCTGCACCGCCGAGAATGGTTGTGCAGTCCGACTCGGGAGTGACACGGTATCTGTCTCCTCCCGTGTTGAATCGACATCTTGCGATGACGCTGAAGCTACAGAGCCTGGGCAGGGTGATATGGAGGGTCTGCTGTTGCCCATGCAGCAGACCCCCCCTCTCTTCGCAGCTGAAGGGTCCAAGGGAAAGACGGAGTCAATACAGCTTGGCTTCAGGTGCGCCGCAGGAGTTGCCGGTGTTGACTACAACGTCAAACCGCCTTAGGGACTCCGGCTCCGGATTTTCTGTCAGGGTTTACTCCCTTAGCCTTTCCCCTGAAGAGGTATGCCGCAAGGCAGCGGAGGTTTTTTGGAGTCAGAGTTTTCCTTCTCTGATGTGATTTTTCTATATTATACTATGTGATATTACACTATTTAAGAGACCTTCATGACTCCTTAATATTTTCCAAATCTCCAAAGCACAGTTTACATATCACGCTTGGGTAAAATTATGTTCATAGTACAAAAGAATGCTGGCATGGGTGTGGAGAAAGGGGAACCCTTATTTACTGTTGGAGGGAATACAGTCTGAGGCAGCAACTATGGAAGAAAAGATGAAGATACCTCATAAAATTAAAAACAGATCAATCTGCCTTTTGACCCAGTAATCCCCCTTCTGAGAATATATCTGAAGGAACCCAAAATGCTAATTCAAAAGAACATAAGAAACCCCATGTTCATTGCAGCATTATTTACAAGGGCCAAGATATGGAAGCAGCCCAAGTGTCCATCAACAGATGAGTGGATAAAACAACTATGGGACATGTACACAATGGGATACTACTTGGTCATTAAAAAGAGAAGAAAATTTTACCCCTTGCAACAGTATGGATTGATCTGGAGAATATTACTGTAAGTGAAATAAGCCAGTCAGAGAAGGACAAATACCATGTGGTTTCACGCATATGTGGAATCTAATGAACAAACCGAACCAACAAGGAAAATGGGGCCAGATTCATAGATGTAGAGCAGGCTGACAGCTAAGGGGAATTTTGTGGGGTTAGGAAGTAGAGGAACTGAGCAAAAAGGACTAAGGATTCATGGATATGAACAACAGTGTGATGATTGCTGGAGGAAGGGGAGTATGCAGGGACTAAACGGTAATGGAAAAAAAATACAATGAAGATTAAATTGTTAAAAATATTGTTCTATTCTCAAATGCCTTTAAGAAATAGAGAAAACAAGAAAAGGCTTATACACCATTTGTATGATGCCTCTTCCCCATAATCTACGCATCAGTAGCACCTACAATGCCAAGTGCTTCAGCTGTGTCAAGAGCCCTGATCTTTCAGACCCTTTGATCCCAAATGCTCTTTCTTATGTCTAAACCCATTTGTCCTCACCCACACTGGGCACAAATACAATTTGGATTCATTGTAAAACCTTTGCCTATTTTTACCTCCAAAACCCAAGGGTGAGAGTTTACCTAATAAAGAAAGAGATTAAAAACTATATAATTGCAAACTGAAAAAATGCTATGAAAGCAATTAATAGAGAACCGTGGTGCAGAATAAAGAAAGGCACCTACTTCAGGGACTCAGAGTCTCAGGAGTAAATATTTAAAGATTAGGATAGATCTATAGACTGAATCCATGTTTGTCTCCTTTCTACTTTCACTAAGATCTGCACAATATTTAAAACTATATGTAATAGGATATTTTACCAGTTGTCTTGTTTTTTTCCTCGACTCAAATTACATAGAATCACAAATGTAATTTATAAATAAATTTATTTTGCATGTAAATTTTGTGGGTTTTTAAGTTATTACTTAATTTAATTACCCATCACTTACATATAAATACTATCTTAAAATGCCCAGAAACAATGGCTTTTAGCTAAAAATTATGAGCTTCACTGTCTTACCAGCCTTTGTTAAGTAGGCAATAAATAAATAAATAAATAAATAATCACCCTGCATGAAGAATAAATTAGAAAAATACACTTTTCTAAAAACAAATACATTTAGTCACACTAACCAATAATACATGGGACTTAGTGCAATGACTGAAAGAAAATATGCAAGGGTTTATGGGGAAAAATATAAGAATTCATCAAAAGTCATGAAAGACCTTAGTAAATGGAGAAATATTGTGTAATCCAGATACACAGATGTGTTACATAAGATATCAACTGATTATAATCACACTCAAAATACCTAAAAAGTGATTCTACAATATACATAGGTAATACAAAAATAGCTGACATCATTTTGAAGAATTAGAAAGTATTTAAAAAATACTTGTGTGGGAGGATAGTTAGCAATGGTTTATAATAGTTTCTACTATTATAAAACTATATAATAATAGGAATACCTAAAATTATTGAGAGGTAACTACATTCAAGGCATCGTTGTAAGTTGTATGCATTAACTCATTTATATTATAAGTAACCCAAAGAGATGTAAAGTCAAGGGCAAATGATGATGGTATCCAAGTTTACCTTAAGTAGCAGAACCAGGAATGCATGTAGTCAGTCCAGCTTGTTTTCTTAACCACTATGCTGCACTTTCTTGTTTCTTTATGAGTTTAATGTAATTTTGGTACAAGAATCAACAGATATGCAGGCAATAATAGGGGCCCTATAAATCATATTCACTTAGGATGGTAGGAAGAAAAGTTTTAACAGCTGGGCTGAGATCTACTGTCAAACATATAAAGGAGATGCCCCTGAGAATAGAAAAAAGGTAATCTGATTAAATTTCCTCAAACATTTTAATGAATGATCTTCTGGTAAACACATTGATATTAGTTCATGGAAAGGAAATGCTGTCTTTTAGTCTGTCTAGGGTATCTTGTGAAAAACAAATTTGGAATCTATGAATTTGGAGGCTATGGCTCCTTAAGGTATATAACTTTTAGAGTATGAAATGGAGATGTTCCATGACTAATACAGCTCTCATCTTTGTAATTGATGAGACTCCAAAACTATGTGAGAGAGATTATATGATAATCAGAGCCCAAGTACCTTCAACTTATCAGTGATTTGTTTTAATTTGGGTTCTCAATTACTGATGTCCTTAAAATTATTTGTAAAGCTTGATACTGGATCAGATCTATGACTCATGTGAATCTGATTTCACACTGATCATTTATATTTGCTCATATAGACACTTGACAAGTGAAAGACTTAGTGTTACAGATCAGTGGGAAAATAATGCACTAGTCAGTTACTGTTACTCATGTGGACTAAATAAATTTGAAATCTAGCTTTTCACTATAAGCAGAAATAAATTCAATGTGGAGTATAAGACCTAAATGTGAAGTTAAGATTTAAGATTTGTGTATATAGAATAGAGGAAATATCTTGATGATGTCAGATAGGAAAACATTCTTGAACAAAATATAAAAAGTATAAAACATTTTAAAATTGATAAATCTCCCCTGGCCAGTTGGCTCAGATGGTTGAAGCATTGCCCCCCTACACCAAAAGCTCATTGTTTCAATTTCCAGTCAGGGCACACACTTAGGTTGCAGGTTTGATCCCTGGTCAGGGTATGTTCAGGAAGCAACCAATCAATGTTTCTCTCTCACATCATTCTCTCTCTCTCTCTCTCTAATAAAACATATCCTTGGTTGAGAATTAATAATAAAATAAAAGCTTATAAATCTAACTACTTTAAAATTAAAAACTTCTTAGTGATAAAGTATAAAAAATAAAGTAAAAACTTCAGGGATAATCATAACACAGAAAATAAAAATAAGCAGTATTGAAATTTATAATAAATTCTTATAAATAATTTAAGTGATAGAACTTCTAATGAAAAAGTAAGTAAAGTGTACATATTAGCAATAAAAATATGATGAAATTTTTAAAAATTAAAAAAATAACTATTAAAAAATTCCCAGCCTCACACATAATTGGGGAAATTCAAGTTAACAACAATAAAATTACCCTTGTAGATTCATCAGACTGATACAATTTTAAAAGCCTGGCAATAATGTGTTGAGAAATATGTAGGAGATTTTATGAGCCATTGATTTGTAGTTGTACATTAATTAAAAAATAACATTGGAAAGTAGTCTAGAAATAGCTATTAGATTTTAAAATTTATGTATTATAGGATTCAGCAATTACTAGTTGTGAATATCAGTGAAACACTTATATACAAAAAGACATATAAAAATGTTCTTCAGTCATCACATTTAATATCAAAATGTGGTTATACCTCAAAAGTCTACAAACAGAAAATAAGTGGATTGGTAAACTGTGGAATATTTATACCATCAAATGCAATATAGAGAATGAAAATGAATGACTAGTGCTATATATAACAACATAATGTAATTTCAGGTTTTTCTGGCAAATAGAATCTCTAGAAAGATATACATTTTATATGTTATTATTATAAACATAGAGGTATATTTTCAAGTTCATAAATATGTGGTAAAACTATAAAAATCTCAATGGAATTTACAAATTCAATTTCAGAAACAAGGTTGTATTTGAGTAGAGTAGGAGAGAAATAGAATAGAGGATGGTTTCCACAGAAAACTTTAACTCTACTGATAATATTTTATTTTTAATCTGTGTTTGGTATTTTGGGTCTATATCGTTCTACTTTCTACAATTTTTATTTGGCTTAATTATTTAATAAAACTATCATAAAATACAGAAAAGAAAAGAGACACTATTAAACACTTAAGTTAACACTGAAGCTCTTGGTTATAAGAGAAAGAGGCTCTATTAAAATACTTTATAGAGTTCTCTGTTTTAATGACCAAAAGTTTATGGAATTGAAGATCTTGGTACTCCAATTGCTATAACTTCAGGAAAGTATTTAGAATAAATGAGATAAGTATATTTCCCACACAATAGGGACACAACTACAGAGCTTCTCTATTTCAATCTGAAACCTGGGTTTTAAAAAATTAAAGAAATTAAAATTTCTGACCTTCATTTTAGAGAAGTTAAGCATTTTATTTTATTTATTTATTTATTTATTCATTTATTTATTTATTTTTTATAGACAGGGGGAGGTGAAGGGTAACCTAGGAAAGGGTGAAGCCAAAGAACTTATAGGCAAGACCCATGGACATGAGCTAAGGGGAGTGGGATTGCTGGATGGAAGGAGGGGTTCTGGGCAGAGGGGAGTAGAGGGGAAAAAAATAATTGGGACTACTGTAACAACATAATCAATAAAATAGACTGGAAAAAAAAAAGAAAAAGAAAAAAGAAAAGAAAAAAAGCCCTTCCATTGAGAGGCCTGTGGAAGAAGCTTCTGGCCAATGTAAATCCATGGCCCTGCCTATGTATCCCCTTGCCCAAGATTTCTTCTCAGACGCGTCGTCGGGCTTCAGGTTAGTGTCATCCTTGGATGGGAATATCGCTAACTCTGTGACTGTCCTCTGAGCTGCCTTTTGGTCTGACCTGCCGTTCCCTTTAGTAACAGGAGACCTATTCTTCTGGCGACCTCTATAGTGGATCACTGCTACCTGTTTAGAAAGTCTAACCACTTTTAACAGATTTAATATTTCCTGTCTGTGCTTCACGGGGGACTTCCTTGTAATAAGCAGCTCCCTGAAATGTCAGGATAGCTGCTAATCTGGCCAAGAGGTCTCGTTCTAGCAACGGTATGGGGCATTGTGGAATACTTGGGAAAGTATGCTTAAAAATTTGGCATTCAAATCGACAAGGGATGGGGCGTGTAAAAACAAGTCCTGGACTTTCCTTCAATCCCCCATGATATTACAGGAGTTAGAGGAGAGAGGACCGACCTAAGGGTCGAGGACGGAGTGAGTGGCCAAGAAAATTAACTCTCCTACGTGACACGTCAAGAGTCACCCAGGTTTTTTTTTTTTTTCCTTTGGTTTGTTCATTCGTTTGTTTGTTTGTTTTGGTAAAGATCGAGCTGCTGGTGTAGCCTGGGGCCGACCCGCTCCCCGGGCACCTTCTTTGGCCCTCGAGTCCCACTGATGCCATCTCCTGAAATGCCGATTCAAAAGAACCTATGCACCAGTGTGTTCATAGCAGTGCTATTTACAATAGCCAAGTGCTGGAAACAGCCTAAGAGCCCGTCTGTAGATGAGTGGATCAGAAAACGGTGGTACGTTTACACCGCGGAACACTATGCAGCGGAAAGAAAGAAGGAACTTCTGCCATCGATGACAACACGCGTGGAATTAGGGAGAGTTATACTTAGCGAAATAAGCCGGGCAATGAAAGATAGATGCCATATGATATCACCTGGTACAGCAAACTAATGAACAACACACACAAACGAGCAGAACTGAACCAGAGGCGTGCAAACAAGGAGCAGACTAGAGAAGTTAAGCATTTTAATTTGAAATTTAGGACCCATCTTACCAAGAAACATCGGTGGAAGTCCTTGATATACTTGTGACATTTAGGTCCCATAGATAATGTAAAATTGCTGTGGAATGGCATCCTTCTGGTAGGCAGCACTGTAGATAAGTGAAAAATCCAAAATTACAGAACAGTGGAGAAAATAAATATTAGTGACAGTCTACAAACATGAGAAAAATGCCTAACTAGGTGTTCCAAAAATTTCATAGAAATAATAGAGAATACTAATAATGATATTACTTAAAACAACAAAATAAAGAAATAAAAAAGTAAATAAAAGTATGAATAATAAATTCAAAGAATGCTACATTTAATTCTGTTTCTGTCTGTAACCCTATATCCTTAGAAACATGTCTGGCATAAAGGTAGATGCCAATAGTTAAAACTGTAAATAAAAAGACGAATAAATCAGCTTATAAGTCTTTAATTCAGAAGAAATCCTGGGCTAGAAATATAAATGTAGGATTCATTGAACTATAAATGATATTTAAAATGCCAACGTTTATAGTCAGAGTAAAATATGAAGAACATGACTAAAACAGGAGTTAGGAAGAAAGTCACACGAGTGTCATTATTACGATTTCTCTTTCCAGACAATAATAATGACAAAGTACACACCTCACTGCCTTTTCTAGGTACCACGCTCCTTGCCCTACCCACCCCAACAACACACACTTCCTTAGCAGGGGAGGGTCTACTGATTCTTTGGTCATGATCAGTAATGTGGCAAACCTTGCTGTTGCCATGCTATATTATACAACCATAACCCCAAGTTCTCTAATCACACAAGGGGAGCAATTAAGGCTCTCCCCAGATACAATTGCCGAACTGCAAAGATAGGGCAAAGACAAAGTACTGCCTTTTTCTTTCTTTCTTTTTTTTTTTTTTTTTTTTTTGTACCCCTGGCCTCTCTCTAATCACACTAGTGGAGGGGCTGCTTCTTCCTTAAACATGTAACTTAAAAACATGGAAGTTCATTGCTGGGGTACCACTACAGTTTGACAGGTGGACCTGACAGATTACTATGAGCTCCCTCAAGAATGTATAGACAATAGGAACCCTGTCTTCATGAGTTATAATTAGTGAATGTTGTTCCAAAGGTCATATGTGAGAGCTGTCTGAGAATTTGCCCTTGTTTGTTCAACAGGTAAGTCAGATGTTCTACCAACTTATTTAAAGAAACATTACAAGACATGGCAGTGAAATTCTGCATTTTTATGTGGATTAATCTCCATGCAAATAACATTGTAATGAACTTTCTTTTAGAAGTTCAACAAGAATAAAGGGAGGGAAATCAGACTTGATCTTTCCCTCCCTCTCTAACCTCCCTCCATCTATTCATCCCTTATTTTCTTCCTCCATCTCTTGTTTCCCACATAAACACATATATGCACCTGCAGGCCATTTCAGTCATCCAATACTACTGAATAATCACTATATACATGGGATTCTTCAAAGGAACTCATAGAATTTATTTTAGGTATATAAACAAGAATATAGTGGTGATTAAATGTGGAGTCTACCCTCAAGAAGCTTAAAGTATACTAAAAATGATTTTAATGTACATAAATAATTCTATAGTAGCCCCCCTTATGCATGGGAGGTACATTCCAAGACCCCCAGTGGATGTTTGAAACCATGGATAGTACCAAACCCTATATATACTATTTTTCGCTATATATGCACACCTATGATAAAACCTAATTTATAAATTAGGCACAACAAGAGATTAATAACAATAACTAATAATAAAATAAAACAATTATAACAATATACTGTAATAATAGTTATGTAAATGGCGAATTCTCTGTTTCCAGAAGTAAACAGAACATTGATAGTTCATTGCATGACCTGACAATAGAGATTAGCAAAATATCACTATTGGATATTCCTAATCAACCAATTATAAGAAGCAAGGACCTAGGTGACTGCGTATGTGATGCTTTCAAATTTTTTTGTCAAAATATATGTGAGATTGGATGGTTGTTCCTAATAAGATGACCCCTGAAATAGAAAATTCTGCCAGCTTGCCTTTTCCAGAAAGCCCTTATTTGCACGCCCACTTTGTCCCCTGCTTATAACTACAGTTAACCAGAGCCAGTCCCAGAGCCAGTTCAGAGGACCTTCCTTTCCTCTTTGCTGCCTCTCTTGTGCTTGAGCATAAGCTTAATAAAATCTGACTGAAAATTTTGCTGGGGTTTTCTCTCAATTTCTATCTTGGGGAACTCAAGAACCCTGATGCTAGAAACACAAGAATCACTGAATGAAGTGCAGACTAATTCTTAGTTCAAGTGCTGCATCAGTGACTGGAAAGCTATTATGCATATCCCGAAGGAGACATCTTTGGCATTCAACAGCAGCATATTTCTCACTTGGGTGTGTTACTCTTGCCCATTTTCCAAATCACCTAAAAAGTGTTCGTTCTGAGAGGGAGGCAGAACAAGAAGAAGCTCTGCCCTAGTTTCAGGTTGCTGTGCAACCTGCTCTTCCACTTGGACCATATGATCCCACAGATCTAATAATAATTGAAATGGCAGTGCCAGCCAGGGGTACTCTTTGGAGTTAGAAGAAGACTTACGGGACAACAGCAAAAAGCTAAGCTCAGCGAAAGACTGAAAAAAAGAAACTGCAGTAATGATGTCATGTGTAGAGGTAGTTTGGCAGTGGTAGATATGTGAACTGTGAAAAGGAGGTTGAAAAGCTAACTGAGGCTTATTATTTTAGGAGCCTCAGTTGGCACATTGAATAATTTGATGCTGTCTTGTCAGAGGATTGCTTTTTGTTTGTGGCTGAGAATAATAGCTATCTTTCTTGACGAGTGCTCTTATTTTTCCTTTAGCAACCAAAGCATTGTAGGTTGGCTACCTAAACTAAAAACTACATATCATAGCCTCCCCTACAACTGCCTCTCCATTTTTTTTTTCTTTTTTTCTGTGGCCATGTCCATTTTTGACATTTTTCCTCTTTGTTTCCTGTACATGGATCAGAAATCTGGACCTGGACTATCCCTCTTGAACCAGAGGAAAAGGTTGTATTGTGGGAATGACAAAACAAGGATCTGGACATAGTCTGGATTCTTGAGAACTTTATGAAACAGAGCTCTGACCTGCCCCAGCCACTAATGTGTCACTTGCAGCTGAAATTAATCTAGAGACAAATTGGTTTTTGTTTGCTTGTTTGTTGTTTTGTTGTTGTTAAACCAAGGAATCGCATAGTCAAGCTTTTGTGTGCATAGACCAGACCAGATAAAGAAAAGTTTTAAAAAAACACTAGGAAGATAAATAAGGCTCTTTGAAGTAAGAGGAAGACTTATGGGACAATGGTAAAAAGCTAAGCTCAGCCTCAAAGTGTAATTAGTGTTGTCATGGGGAAACAAGAAGGCTCTAAAACAAGAACACGGACAATAAGGTTCATGCCTGAGCATAGATGACTGCCATATGATTTTTAGTCTAGGTAACTAGAAAAAGACTGAAGTACCTAAGTCTGAGAAAATGATGAGTTGTGTGTGTGTTTCCTGATTAGAATGGCTGTTAATATCACAATACTTTTGTTTATTATAATTTACCTGTTTCTTTGAAAAAACAACTTGATCATAAAACTATTGAATTACAAAGGCACTAATCTTGTACATGGGGGGAGTTACCCAAACCTACACACACAGCAGGCGAATAGCGGGAATATCTGAAGTCATGGGCTCATTTGAGGTCAGTAATTTGGGGGTATAACAAAGACTTTTTTAAGGCTAAAACTAACACAGGCACCAAAGTAGTTTACCAACCTGCTTCCTCTAAATTAGTGTTGTCCATCCTCAAAACCTCGGCTATATATTTAGTGTTGTGGGCACTTTTCTGTGCATTGCAGGATGTTTAGCAGCATTTTGGCCTCTACTGATTAGACTCCTAATTCTCTTTTCCCCCTCCACAGTTGTGGTAACCTGAACTATCTCCAGATATTGCCAAATCTTCCTGCTTCAAGAGCTACAATCATTTCCTGTACAGAACTATTGGTTTGAAGGTGTAACAGAAAGAGCATGTTTTTTACTTGGTTTGATGTGGTTCTTTTGTGATTCCCATCTTTCCTTTGCTCTTGATCCTGTAATGTAATGTGGGAACACAAACAACAAACCCATTTGTAAGATAGAAATTACAATAAGGTACTTCATCTCTAGCTAATATTGTCTCTAGCAATGGTAGGGATGTTAGAGATAATATATGGAAAGCTTCTAGCTTGTCCTTAATAAAAGAGTAACTATCATCATTGATTCTGTTTCCTAAATATACCAAAATAGATTTTTTCCTTATCCTCAGTTGTGCTGAAACATTTGATGTATAAAATGATCTAGTTCTATGGCCTTCTTTTGACTATTCAATTTCCCATGTTCCGGCTTTAGACTGTGACCCCCTATAAAAGAAAAGTATAATTACTTGAAATTTTTTCACATGGTTCTCTACAGCTTCATATGCACATGGGCCTCTTCATAAAATCAGCTACACTGGCAGCAAGGGCGTCAGACTGCTTTTCATCTCTTTCCAGTAACATCCACGACTATATGCATGATACATTGCTCACTTTTATAACTGTTCTTTTTCTTTCTAAAATAGAACTCTATAGATCCAAAGCAAAATAGAATTTCTGAGTGTCCCACAAGAGATGCAACCAGGGACTCAATTGTGCCTTCCCTTGGGCCTAAATTTGAGTCATTATTCTGTTGTATGTTTATGAAGTACTTGGCCTCCTCTGCTCAGAATAACCATTGTTGTTGGTTTTGTTTTTTTTGTTTTTATTTTGTTTTTTTTAGTTACAGCTAAAGTTGACATAGTGAACACACCCAATAAAAATTACATGGAGGTGTCTGGATTTCTCTGGAGAATTTTAGGAGGTTCTGCATTGCCATGTTCCAAAGAGACTTTATGGTGCTTATCTTACTATATATTGATAAACTATAAACAATTACTGTGGTCTGGCAGTCACTATAGAAAGAGTTCTCACTATGTTTTAAAAAGTTTATGGTTGGTTATAAAAATACATTTTCTCCCACATAAAGATGCATGGAATCTCATCACCCCAAGTGCTCTGCTTACAGAATTTTGCTCAGATAGAATAAAATTCCCACCTTTTTCTGGTTAAGTCAGAAATGATTGCAATTGGGTTTATTCATTGCTAGCAGAATGCCTACCAAGTGAACTGTCTTGTTCAGAAACTTCCTCTGAGAGTATATTTTAGTGTTTTTTTTCTCAACAGATAACCTCTACCAGCTACAGTTGCAGCACAGAGAATCACAATGTGCTAACATCTGGGCAGGTGTTCTCACGACCTTTCTCTCATGCTGCCACAATTTCCCTATGGTGAGCATTGCATTTAGACAACAGTTAAACCTAGATCCAGCAATGCAACCAGGCACAGTTCAGCATTCATTTATTAATTTAACATACAAATCCATGCATGAGAAGAATTCCAAGAGGGGTAAAAGAGAAAGTGGGCACTTTTATTCCAAGCGAGTGTCTCAGCGTGTGTCTAAAAGAATCTACTGAACAACAACAAAAAAATTATTTGACTTGTCTTTGCCCATTCTCTTATTTTTTAAAACAAATAGATATGGAGTTTCAACTTAACATATTTGTAGCAAGCATTCCACCCTAGCTAACTGCTAAGTGATTCAAAGAAGAACTTCAGACAAATAGTAGCATTTCTTTGTCTATAACACTTAAAGAAAATGAACTGCATCCATGTATAGATAAAGGCAAACTATAGCAAAGCCAATGGCCTTGGTGGTGCAAAGGTAGAAATGAATCCCTCAATAACAGGTTGCCAGGTAAGATAGAGAACACCTCGTTAAGTTTGAATTTCCAAGAAACAACATATTTAAAAATTTGGTATAAAGATATCCCAAATACTGCATGGAACATACTTACACTAAAATCATTTTTATCATAAATTTAAAGTTATCTGGGAATCTTGTATTTTTACCTGCTAAATATGACAGCCCTACTCAGTAAATGCAAATGAGAGATATATGTTAGAGTGCTGGCAACCTGCAATGCCAGTCCCACTGTATTTAAACACCTGAAGTTACTCCCTTGATTTCCAAGCTTCATAATATAAAATATTTAGAACAAATACAAGGAGATGCTTCACTCAGCAGGCAGTCACCTTGTGAAATTCACTGTCACCATAGGTCACTGGGCTGGATAATTTTATGACCAATAATAACATTTGTCGGAATGCATGCTGAGAAAAGGTAATCAAATCTCACACTTTAGGGAATAAGTTGCTCATTGCAGAAATTGGAGGGAATGACTTCCTGCACAATTGGCTAGGGGTGTTATGAGGGTTACAATCATTCAGAGAGGTGTCTGCCTCCATGAAACAGTACAGAGTCGGACGAGTCACCGAGTGCTGTCCCCAAAATGGATGTAAAATTAACTAATTATAATGAGGATGATCATGAAGGTAAAAATAATAATATGTAGGAAAATGGTTACTTGAGGTTATTTTTCATGTTACAAGCTAAATAAATTTGTTAGTGTATGGAGCCTGATTTTCCCTATTGTGACATGATTAAAGGGGTAGAAAGACACGGAGACTGTTCACTAGCTCCAGAGAATCAGTTGCCTTCACCTTTTGCACAGGATTTCTGCTTTTCTTTACAGCCCCGTTGACTCCAGAACTTAATCTCAGTTTTGTATCATCAAGATGGAAAAAGATGATAATACAAACAACTCATGTAAAGAAGGTAATTTCCCAAAATTATAAAAATAAAGTTTGCCTATTCTTTTTAGCCATCAGCACCATCTTTATTCTCTTTCCTATGAACCTAGACTTGCCATGCGCTTTTGGTTTCTTTTGTCACAAACAAAATGGTGTCATAAATAAATTCATACTAATATAAAATCAATTCCATTGAGTAGTGAAGTCCTGTAGGGGGAGTTGGGGCAGGGAGGAGGATGCAATCATTTACTCAAAGCAATGAATGCCTAATGGTAAAATTTCAGGAGCTGCAAGGGAAATTCTGTAGTGTCTTTCAAATTGTTTCATATACAATATTTTCATTTTACATACTTGTAAATCTATTACTACATTTTGAGCTCTCAGGTGTCTATTTCCAGACTTTGATTGCATTGTCTAAGTCTGAGAAGTGACATAAGGAAAAAAAATACAGTAGAAAGGTGATATGTTCCATCCATTTCTCTGATTCTGAGAGGTTATAGGTAACCCAAAATAAGAAAAAGCAAACTGATGGCTTTTCATTTTTATATCTGTTATAAACTGAAATTAATTACTCAATAGCAATAGTATACCATTCAAATTTCAAACTAAATTTCACACAATTAATTACTGAGTTAAAGAGCAAAAAATATAAAATGGAGGAGAGTAAGCAATTAGTAAATTTAATATATATTTTTCTAGCATCCAAGAATTAGTAATTGATAAATGGCAACTTAAAGGAAAAAAGAAAAACATGCATTTGAATAAATAGAATGATTATGTTTACATAATTAAGCAATCGTATACTTATACCATCAAAATAACAGTATTTTTTTTTTTGTCTAAAACACATTTAGTTATTTATCTATTGATTATTTTTAGTTACTGGAAACAGCTAAAGTAGATAAACAAGCAAAGACTTAAACATAAAGAAATAACTTCCCGTTTCTAGAATGAAACTTGACCCACAAACATAGAGACAAAATTTATGTAATTAAAAAATTGAAAGCATGTTTAAAATCTCATTGACTAGTTTAACACAGTTGTTAAGACAAAATAAACTATCTGGATTAAATATTAAAATTTTACTATTAAAAATTTTGTTCCACTCCTAACAGTAAAGATGTTTAGCTATAAAAGAATAATAGCAATATTTTAGGAAATGTGACTAATTTATTCTCTCTTCATGTTTCAGTATTATACCAGTAAGGGCTGAATCTGATAATTCATTTGAATTTCTCAATTTAGTCTCTCTCTTAGCCATTGAAATCATTAACTCACTACATCTCATTTACTGATACTTTAAGTCTAGAGGACAAATTTTATATTCATTTCTCTGGAAGTTAACCATGTTTTTTTTTTATGTGGCATAGTTGTGCCTACTATTTCCTCTCTTAGTTAAATCATTTTGAAACAACACATATGTTTGGTATTGTGCAACCAAAAATGCTTAAAATAATTAACTTTCTGTTTTACAAACCAACAAACAAACAAAAAACCAGCTCTTTCATCAGAATTCTATTTACTTGGTAATACTACTGTATTGAAAAACATCAGTATTGTAAGTCAGTAAATTTTTTTAATGTTTATTGTTATCAGGTTAAAGAAAATGATTTCTTATACAATATATGTATCTGCCTAAAAGTCACTACAAAGTAAATGGTTGAACAATACTAAATACTTTAAATATATATCTGATTATGTCAAATAGCTTCAATTCCAAAATCTTCTCTTCTTTTTCTTTTCACTTCTTTAGGTTATAGTTAGCAAAATGTTTTCTTTCATCTGGTTGGGAAACTGGAGGCAACTTGGGTTTTGACTCCAAAGGCTGTATAATGTATCACTTTAGTAAATGAGGTTAATTTTAGAAACATATATTGTGGTCATTAAAGTGCTCCACATGTAGCTATATTATAAAGTATCTAGGGAGAATGAATTTTGTTTGGCCTCTTCAAATATTACATTTTATAGATATTTTCCAACCAAACCACACAAACACACTTTAACCTTATGGCTGGTAACAGTATCTTACCATATGTATGTTTGTATTTTAAGAATAACATATTGTGAACATGTAGCAAAAATATACAGCAGAAAACAAAACTGAAGCCAGTTTTAAGAAGACTGCTTCTTGGCTTGAAAAATTTAGAGTGACAAATATCATCTGTGCTCTTCTAAAATATGTTTAAAAAAAAGATAAATACTTGTTGTTTGTTTTTTAGAATGAGCAAATAGAGTAAAAATGAATCAAATTGCTAAAATTATTTTTGGGAGGAAAATGTCATTTCTGGAGATGTAGTCATATATATTCTATAATATTTTCTCCTTTATTTAAAATATTATACTTAGAGCTATTTGTCATGTTTAATTTAAAAAAGCATTATTGGGTGGATGTTAGAACTATTTTGCATGTTGTGATGATGTTCACTATATATTGCATAACAGAGTCTCTAAATTTAAATTCTAAAAACTAATATTTTTTTCTGACTCAAAAATGAGAATGTTTATATTAATAAGGTAATTAGCATCAGATATTTTCCATAGTTTCTTGATGATTACTTTATTAATGACTAATATCAAATTTCTGAATAGAAATGAAACACATGGTAAATTTCATGTGCATTTTTATATCATTGAATATATCTAGATCATTAGAAAAATGAAAAAAATTAATGGAATTTTCTATTTTTTCTAGATGTCTAATACATTAAGATTCCAGGTTCAGATTTTTTTATTCTTTTGAGGAAAATATATTTTAAAAGTCCTAAGTCTATTTATATTATGTGGGTAATTTAATGTTTCCTAATAATAGCTGACTTTATATTTATCTATTATTTTATAAAAATTGATTATCAGAAGTTTAAAATATAAGTACTTCATACACTTCAAAACACAAAACTAATCTAATGGCTATAATGTTTCTAGAAGGTGCTAATATTTGCAACATACATCAGTCATCATCAAATAAATATAATAAAACCTCACTTGTCCTGGTTTCAAGTGCAACAAACAAGCCAACAAACAACAGATTCAAAACAAGGTTTAGAAGATGGAATAACAAAAAAGAGCTTTAACTTCCTATCTGAAACAACCAAAAAATGGACAAAATATATAAAACAATGGTTTTCAACATGCTAATGGACAATAATCCCAGAGAGATATGAAATAAAGTAATCCTTATTGCTGCTCCAGCTAGTGCCTTGAAAGAACATCCATGCTAAGGAGCAGGAAAAGGGAACCCATAGGTAGCCAGTAGACTGCCCAAACTGAGGAAACAGAATTGAGATCTGAGGTGAAGAAGGTGGCTAGATTTGTGGGACAGAAACTCAAGGAGCAAAGTACCACGCAAAGATAAAATGTGGCGGCAAAGGGTTTCCCTTGAGTATTCAGCTGAGTATTATTCAGTACGTGTGTGGAATTAAACTGCCTAACTCCCAGGAAGCACTCATCTAAAAAGATTAGAGGAAATAATTCAAAGCAGTCACTTAAGGCTAGGAATAATATTTTCTCCCACCAAATAATTGGGAAACTTGACTTACAAACCGTTGACAGTACTCCAACTAACTTGTCTCAGTAGTGAGAAACAATTATCATTAGACTAAGCACTGCTCTTTTCCTACCTAACAAGTCTTAAAAGACCTAAAATGATCTATCTGTTTCCAAGAAACTTAATTACAACCTAGGCCAATGTTAAAAATATTGATAGAAACACAAAAATATCCATCACCTAAAAAGGTGAAATTTACAATGCATGGTTTACAATCAAATATTACCAGGAATGTAAAGCATTAGGAGAATGACCATAATGAAGAGACATTTAAGCAGTCACAATCAACTCAGAACTTACACAGATAAAAGACTTAAGAGAAAGGGGCCATTGTAACAGTCATTATGATCTTTGTATGTTCATATGTCAAAAAGACATAAATACACTTCTAGAGAGGAAAACTGCAATGGTTAGATTGAAAAATACAATGTAAGATTGATGGCATATTAGACAAAATGCAATTAAAACTAGTGAACTTAAGTACATAATGATAGAAATTATCCAAACTAAAGCACAGAAAAAATTATAGATCAATGAAATATGGAACACATTTAAGGCAGGCTACTGAACATACAATTGTAATACCAAAATGAAGGGAAAAAGAAAACAGAAAAATGTTGAAAAAGTAACATCTAAAATTTTCCAGTTTGCAGAAAGAAAAAAAAACAAAAACACAGATTTAAGAAATTCAACAAACTTCAAGTATAAGATACATGAAAAAAATCATAATGGAATTGCTCCAAACCAGTGGAAAATTAAAACATTAAAAGCAACCTGAAAAGAAAAATGTGTATAACATAGAGAGGGTTAAAAATGATAAGGATGATAACAGATATCTCATTGGAAACAATGTAAATGAGAACAGAGTAGAGCAATTAGGAAGTCAGTAGAGAAAAATACCTGAAAATTCCCAAATAAATGGAAACTAAAAACAAATAAACAAAAAAAATCTTACATGACACATTGATAAAATAAGAAATTTTATAATTAAAACAAAGAACAAATTAGAATGTATTCTGGACTAAATAAAATTTTAAAGTATTATCAAAATTTGTGGGATGTTGCCACTAAAGTAGCACTTAAGGGAAATTTTATAATATTAAGTGCTTATATTAGAATAGAAAATATCTCAATTTTCACTTTAAGAAATAAGAAAATAAGAGAAAAATAAATCTAAAATGTGCTGACATAAGATAAAATAAAGCTCAGAATAAAAAGGAATGGAATAGATAGAAATTCAGAGAAAAATCAACAAAATAAAAGCTGATTATTAATTAGTTCGACAAACATCTGATCAGACTGACATTCAAGAACAGAGAAAAGCTACAAATTACTAATATAAGAAATGAGAGAGGTGACCCAACTATTAAAATGATAGAATATATGTATTATCAACTACTTTATAGACATTAGATGTCTTTGATGTCTTTGATGTCAAAGACATCTGCAAAAAGGACATGACACGATGCTCCATCAATCTCAACACATGGGAAGTTCAAGCAGACGACCGCCTAGCCTGGAGGCTCGCGGTCAGACAAGGTACGTCACGCGCGGAGGCTGCGCGCAACGAGGAGGCGGTCCAGAAAAGATCGAGGCGGAAGCAGCGTCAGCAGCAGCAACAACAGCCATCTGCCTTCACCTGTAACAAGTGCGGCAGGGATTGTCACTCCCGAATCGGACTGCACAGCCATTCTCGGCGGTGCAGATAGACTCTCAAGAAGCTACGCCATCGTCTCTCGAGACGGACGGCTGCCGACGATAGACATTAGAAGAACAAACCCTTGAAATACACACTACCAAAGCTCATTGAGAAACAAATACATTATTCAAGAAAAGTCCTTTAACTATTAAAGATTTTGATATGTACTTAAAGCCCTTTCTCTCTCTCTCTCTCTCTCACCACACACACACACACACACACACACACACACACACACACACACACTTACACACATACCCACAAAATTCTATGACCAGTAAACTTCTTCACTGGTAAATTCGATCAGACATTTAAGAAGGAATGACCAATTTTATATAAACTATTCTAATACCCTGCTGGTGGGAATGTAAAATAGAATAACCAACTACTGTGGAACAATTTGATAGTTTCTTAAGAATTACCATATAGCCCAGCTATTTCATTCCCAGACACTCCACTCCACTTTTCTTTGCTTAAGAGAAATAAAAACGACTATTTATGCAAATACTAGTATTCAAATGTTCATAGCAGCTTTATTAATAATGGACAAAAATGTCCTCAACAGATAAATGAATAACAAATTGTATTTTATCTCACAGAAGAATACAATTTAGCAAAAAAAGTGAAATATTGATATACCATCATATATGGTTGTATCTCAGAGTAATTACACAAAATAAATCAGACAAATAAATAGTAAATACTGCATGATTCTAATTATATAAATTGCTTGAAAATACAAAGTAATCTATTTTTAACAGAAATCCTGTCAGTGAATGTCTGAAGAATATGAGTGGAATAAGGTGGGGATGAGTTGGAAGGAAAAATTACAAAGGAAATAAAGAAAATTTGGGAGGGTTATTGAGAGGAAAAAAATCAGATTTACATAAAAAATGTTTATAAGAATTTTGACACCTCCATTTTAAACCAGATCTGCAAACTAATATTCAAATAGTATTAACACTTACTTAAAGCATCCTTCATTCAAAAGTGATTATTGCGGGAGACCACTTTGTGTGGTATTGGAAATTGTAACTGCTGCACAAGCCAGGCCCAAAAATGGAACTGTAAGTCTTGACTGAAAGCGGGAAGCAGCTAAGGGAAAAGATTGGAATACAATGTACCCTTTGAAGCCTGCTCTGCTTTACATAACTTCAAGTCTATACCAATAAAATGTTTAAATCAAAGGAACAGTCTGAACTTTTATTCTGTACTCTGACGCCAGGAAGTCTAACCGAATGTCACTGTGTGTGACTCATATCTCTGTTCACTGACCCTCTTTATGTTTGGGTGCAGGGCTGCTTCCTTACACCATGCATTTCTGCATGTAGCCAACTCAATAAGAGCTCTGTTGAGAAAAAGCTCTGGAGTGACCCCACCAAAGGGGCACACTCCCTTCTCTCCCCAGCTCATTCAACTCTGGGTCAATTTCTTCATCTGCAATTGGGGGACTGCGGGTTCAGTAACCCCTGCAGACTATCATTTTTTTCTGAATGTCTATGTTGGTATATAGAAATGCAACAGATTTTTGTACATTGATTTTGTATCCTGGAATTTTACTGTATTTGTTTATTGCTTCTAATAGATTTTTTGGGTGGCCAAGACATGAAAACAACCAAAGTGTCCTTTGATAGATAACTGGGTAAAAAAAAAAGTGTGGTACATACATATTTACAATGGAATATTACTCAGCAATAAGAAAAGATGAAACACTGACGTTTGTGACAACATAGCTTAAAGAATATCATGCTAAGTGAAATAAGTCAGATGAAAGATGTCAAGAACCATATGAATTCACTCATATGTGGGATATAAAACTGAAAGTAACACATGAACAAAGAAGAAAAATAAACAAAACTCAAAGATACAGACACCAGCACGGTGGTCATCAGAGGGGAAGGAAGGTGGGGGATGTGGTAAAGGGGGTCAAATATGGTGACAGGAGGAGATTGACTTTGGGTGGTAAACACAGCTGATGTATCATAGAATTGTATACTTGAAACCTATATAATTTTATTAATAAATGTCAACCCAATGAACTCAATTTTTTAAAAAATTATGAAACAAAAGGAACTAAAATAGAATAAAATAAAGGTGATTATTTGTTTTTAAGATCACAAAAAAATCAATGGCAACTGATTAGAAAACCCTTTAGTCCTTTATAGTTAGGTAAAATGGCAAAAATTTTAAAAAAAGTAACTTGAAACAATTTTTAAATATTTATTTATGTTTAGAGAAAGAGAAAAAGGGAGACAGTGAGAGAGAGAGCAGGAGAGAGAGAGCGAGAGAGAGAGAGAGAGAGAGAGAGAGATTTGTTGTTCCACTCATTTAGGCATGCTTTGGTTGATTCTTACATGTGTTCTGATGTGGGATTGAATCCACAACCTTGGTGTATATGGACAACACTCTGACCAACTGACCTACCTGACCAGGGCAAAAAAAAAAGTTACTTGATATCGACACATAAAGACATGTAAAAATGCATACATGTATCAATATTAGATATTAGAATATGACTTAAATGAATGTATCTGTAATAATGTCCTTCAGTCACAAGAGCAGGCTCTATTCCTGCAAAGCATTTAGCTTGGCATCTATTAACTGGGGATCAGGCTAATTATTCTATATGCATTTCTCAATTAACATACATAGCAAACCTATAAATTAGCAGAATTTATTAAAATCACACACTTGTTTAATATCACATCTTTCTAAGTAGCAGAGAGATTTGAACTCAGTTCATTCTGAATCCAGAAGCATCTACTAACATCATTCTACTGGTTCTCAAATAAATGCAGTGTTACTGTCTTGTATTATTCACCTTCAAAAAACACACAAAACAAACTATTTAGAGAATTAATTGCTTTTAAGAAACACAAAAATAATGACTGAAAGCTGCATGTCACTGTTTCTAAAAGTAAAATGAGATCATTATTATTGTATAGAGATGGCATAAAGGTGGATGAAAAACAACAGTTCAGCCATAATGATTTCATTAGGACAAATCTGCGCAGAGATGAAAGAAACAGATCACTAACAGATTGCTGGTGAAATGGAGAGTGTGTTGAAGTCGTTGAATGTGATAACACTTACAGAAATGAAAGCTGAAATGCTTTGGAGGAATATTTAAAAAAAAACATTTTCTATCTTTCTGAGACAGCACATCAGCAAAAGGGAAAATGCATATTTTGTCAATTCAGCCAAGTCATTGATCTCTTTTGAATGCTGTGTCTAATGAGGCAAGTGGAGGAAATGCATAATGGTCCTTCCACGTATGCTTTGCTGGGTTCAAGTTATCATGCACACGTAGATTCCCTTTTATGAACAAGGCTTGTTTAAATGGATACATCCTTTATTACAATAAAAGTATAAAATTTGACTTATCAAAATAATGAAAAGGGAGTTTTTAAAATTACTTCCAGCTTCTCCTAAAGTCTTAATGTAAGGTTTTTACAACTAACAAAAACACAGGGGGAAAAAAGCATTTATTTCACCTGTGTTGCTGTCTGTGATACCAAATCTCTATACATTTTGAGAATTGTTCTTATTTATCTCATAATAAAACTTCTGTAAATGGGAGGCCATTCTTCACACTCTACATCAATCATTCCTTAAAAATGCACTGGACTATATCACAAGTAATTGAATTTAAATAAAATATTGCAGAAACATTATAGCAACATAGACACATATCTATGAAATACAAACCAGATTTTAATTACATCTAAACATAATTGTTAATATTTAATAATGGTACATTTTCTTAGCAAATATATTTAGCTCACTTTCACCATTTCAACTGATTTCCTGCATATGACTAGGCATTGGATAAGCACCAAATTAAAAATATTGGATTTGTAAAATACAGGAAATCTTAACAATGTAAAAATATATATAAAGAAGAAATTTAAATAATCTGTGATACATAATTCTATCATTTAAACAGAACTATGTAATTATATACCAATTATATCGGTGTATATTTCCCCAATCTGGCATGCTATATATAGAAACATATTTTACAATAAAAATAGTTTATATTTTTCCTTCATTTATTGATCATACAAATTTGGAAACACTTTTCCTGATCCTTGAATATGTTTTGAAAACAAGATTGTCATGAACATATGTATTATAGCCAAATTTCCCTATTATAAATATAACCTCAGTACATGTAAGCTGTTTTATTTCTTTGCCTAATCCTAAATCATTTCCTTAACAAACTTAGAGTGAATGTATTAAATTTATTTGGAATCCTTGATATATATCTCTTACTTACTTCAGAAAAAAAAAATTAATGAATTCACTCTCTCAGGGAATGTCCCTTTCCTTAAAATTTGATGCTCATAAAAAACTTCCCAAATCTCTATGAATATTAAATCCTTCTAAAATACTATTTTTAAAAATATTGAAGTAGCAAAACAACAAAGATTTCCTTTTAAAGTGTCAAAGATATTTTTAGATATCTATACATTTCTGTTGTTTTCTTTGTTTTATGCTTTTTGAAAAATTTGACTTTTTTTTCAGCAACTTCTCTCTAGGATTTTTAAAAAGTCTTTTGGATGTAACAAAAGGCATATAATTCATGATGAAAAATAACTCAGTAAATTTCTTTCTTCACTGTTAGGTTTGTTTTGTTTTATAAATCCTCTTAAAATAAATAATTTCAGAAGACAAAGCACTGAAGATCACAAAGGGGTGATTTTTCTTTCCCACATATGTTTCTGTCATATGGAAAGCTGTTGAAAAATAAAATAAAGAGAAGAAAATATATACTGCCTGAAACTCTTTAGTAATAATGCACAAAAATTAAAAACTATACAAAGTCAATACATAAACAGGACACATATAGGCTGATGCATGTCACCATTTTCTAAAGCATATTATCTTCATTATTCCAAGCAGCTGTAAAGTGCTTTAGATCTTACAGACCACATGCATATGTAACTGTGGGAACAACATACTGTTGGCCAGTTTACAAAGAAATTTCAGGGAAAGTCTATGAGGTTAAACAAGGTTGTTATTTAATGTTCAATAGTCTGTAGAAGAAAAAGACCAAGAGAGGTCAAGTAATCTTATTAGTATCATATATCTTATTACAAGACATATTTAGCTCTAGAATACAAGTTTTCTGAATCCAAGATTCATGCTCTGCCATTATTTTACACCTCTCTGAGTAGCAAAATATGTAATAGTATAATGAGAAATACCTGTATTATGGACTATATATATAATAAGTATATATGGGAAATACACGCACACACACACACACACACACTTATTGTTTATTTTGACTTGTTGCACATTTAGGTTACAGTAAACCAATGACGCCCACATCTGTATGGCATAAATATCTTTAATTTTTAAAATCCACATTTCCATGATCACTATCCTAAATCATAATCTTATCAAGGCTTATTCAAAACCAAACCACCATGAGCATTTTAACTCAACATCCTATCTTCTATTTTTTGGTTTTTGGGTTTTAAGTTTTCTTGTCTATCTCTTTGTTTTCATTTCATTGTTCACTTCTCTTTCTTTTCTTCTTCTCTTTACTATTTTGATACTACGTATGTAGATAACCTGTTTGTGTCAGTAGTCTTGAGGGAAGAGTGGAGAGCAGGACCAATAAAATGGCATTGGTTCGATCAAGACTGTCTAAAATATATAAAACAAAATGAATTCACTCATGTCAAAGAAAATGGCTGTCAGTCAGCCATTACACTTTGGTTCATGGGGTAAACTACCTAAGTCAGAGCAGAAACATCTGGCAGGGAGATACACTTAAGATATCTACACATGTCATCAGAACAGCCATGTCTGCAGAGCACAAGACCACCCATCAATTGGCTCCTGGGGAAATTCCACACTTGACATGATGGGTGCCAAGCAGAACAGCCATGTATCACCCATAGGCTCCTGGGTAAATTCCTTGCTTGGCATCAGAGGTGCCAATACACTTATCAAAAGACACAGAAGGGTTAAGTGCACCACTTTCAAAGTATAACTGAGGCAGGTTACAGACCACTGCTGAGACAGCTGAGCTCCACACACCAGAGTGCATCAGCCACCAGAGGCCCTGTCCTGCTGGACTGTGGACCTCATCTGCCCCACTGTCCACCTGGCTCCAACGATCCTTTTTTGCAAGATACTGACAACTCTCACCCACCGTACTGTCTCCAAGACCTGTAGACTGAGATTCTGGGAATCACATTTATTATTTCCCCATTGATTTTTGCATATGTGTGTTAAATTTCTCTTAGATTCTTTGAGTGTGAGAGGGTATTTTAATGTTCTACTTTGAGTGAACCTGCATTCAATAAAAGCTGAGTGAATAGCATAGTTACTGTGTGTGACTCTGGTCTATTCCTTGGTGCTGGGCTTCTCAGCAGGCAGCTAACTGAGCAGTTGCCCAGCTGACTTATAGAAAAGACTATGTCATGAACATATGCTTGTGACAACAAGTAATTGTATTATAGAAGAGTCAGAGCAACCTTACTTAATCTTCAAAATTCTCCAGTTCATGACGCAGTCAATAACTTGAGTACCAAATAGGGATAGAAGCTTGGAGTGCTGACATAAGGTGTGGTTCTTGGTCCATAATGAGCAAGGCACAGCATTTCTAAGACAATACTTTCAGATTCAAGTGTTCCTTGCTAGCACTAAGTAACTTTCAACTCCTTGGCATCCTTGCCAATGTAAAGATTCAAGCCCTGTAAAAAGTAAAGAGTAATACAGTATTCTCTCACTTATCATGAGTATTATGTTCTAGACCCACAGCAGTAGGTGAAAATCTGTGAAGTAGGAACCTTACAGTTATTTTAGTATTTATATATTTTAAGACTTTATAAACCCTTCCCACACACTTATAAACCATTCCCAGTCCTTTATTAACCTTTCCCACTCCCTTATTAACTTTTTCCACACTTTTATAAACACTACTTATGTTCTTGAACATATTCTACACTCTTAAACCTATGTAACTATAACAACATATGTATACAGTACCGCAAAATCCCATGATAGTGAAAAATCTGTGAGAAATAATTAAATATAATATTTTTTAAAATCACATGATACAGTGAGGCCACAATAAGTGAACCATGATATAGAGAGGGACTACTGTATATTTAAAAGTATATATTATTCTCAATATTTTAATCTAAAATTCTAAAATTCAGGCTAAATACCATATATAATGTACCATATATATCCTTTTTTTAATTAATAATATTTTGATACTTCAACTGGCACATCTCCACTTTATGTCCTAACGGGATCTCTATATCTCATATCAAAGGATGTTTGTCATGCATTATGAGGTTACTGTTCTCTTTTAAAAATTTATTGCTTTTTAACCCTTCTCTCTGTATACACAAACAATCTCTCTCCTTGCTGTGAATAAAAACTTTCAAAATTTTGTAAGAGGTATGTATCATCCAACTTAGTGAAGTCAGAAATATGTTGTGTTGTGTTTAGCTATTAAGCTGATTTGAGATTCCCAGAGGCAGGGTTGGCATTTTATTTATGATTCTATTCTCAGCTCCTAATACAGTGTTGGCTCTTAATATGAAAACTTTCTCTTTCTTGAATGAATAATCTTTAAGTTCATGATTCATGGCTTTATTCTATAATGAATTAAAACTTGTCTGAAGAGATTATGAAAGTCCTAAGATATATTGACGCTATTTCCAAAGGTATATAATGAATAGCTGAGAAAAACGATGCTTTATGCACTTTTACAGCATATTCTCAAACCCACAGAGTTTAACTTTTGTCCTTTTCATAAACAATCAGATTACTGAATAATTTTGCAAGCTAATGTAACTTAGAAATTAAAGTAGCAATTACTTTTAAAGTACAGAAGTGTCTCTTCAAATCACAAAAAAATAAAACTTGTATAAAACTAAAAGTAACTAGTGTATTTTTTTTCTGCAAAATAAAAAAAGAAGTGAGAGATCCATTTCCTAATTCTCAAGTTGAAATAATACAAAAAAAAAAAACTTAGACTCAAATATTGCTTATTTATATAATTTTCTTCAGAATCATTTTATCTGTGTTTCTTTTCTCAACCTTTCACTACCTGCCCACTGAAATACACAGCAGCGTTCAAAGGAAGTCATCTTCAAGAAGGAGGTGTTGTAAATTGTTTTAAAATTCACTACAAGTATGTTTCTAGGCTAACTTTTGGTGCTGAGTGTGGGAGTAATACAGCTGACAGGAGCTCACTGAGGGTTCCCCTGTCACTTCCAGCATGAGCTCCTTCGCCAGTGAACCCAGAGTATGCAAGGCATTGTTAGAGGACACTGCGTGCTAGTATGGGTCACATCTCAAAAACAGATCCTTCTCTCTTCCCTAACCCTTCCGTTTCCTCAACACAAATTTAGTTAAGGTTTTTTTCTCAAGATCTCCCCTTTTAGTTGCAATGCCACAAGCTTCAAGGAGCTCTTGCTAAGCTTTCTTGTATATGGAACACACGTTATATGAATATTCATGACAATAAATGCTTCCTGTAGTCAGTTTATCTATGCTAGCAATTTCTTCCTTGTTATTTCCATAGAATTTTTGTTTTGTTTTGTGTTAATTCTATTTCTCCTGTTGCAGACAAATGATTCCATTAGACTCATTTTTTTTTTTTTGTCTGCTCTTTATTTATGTTGTTTATTCAGGAAGGCTGGAGCTTAGTTAATTTATTCATCCTGGGTTTTACCATATCTACGAAAATTTAATTTTCTGAAAATGTTATTTTATTGGAAAGCGACGGTATATAAAATACCAGTGAATCTGCTGTAGGCATCTGGACAGGCATGAGTAGAGCGAAGAGGACAGGCCGGGTACAGAAGGTCACCAGGTCAGAAAGTCCCCAGTGTCTGGCTTCGGGCAAAACCGGGCGAACAAGGACCTTGGCCCCAGGGAATCTCCCCTGGCCTATCATGTCACTAGTCTTGTGGTAGATCCCCTAAGAGGAGGAACGAGGGGGGCAGAGAATAGTCTCATTTGACTCCCACCCAAACCCTTTCACGACCATTCCTTTAAGCCTTAAGCCCTCAAGACAATGGAGTTCTGACTCACATCGAATGACCTTAGAAACACAGTCTCGGGTCTGTTGACCACAGAGGCAGAGTTCTGGTCAAACTGGAGATGACATCTAGTTCTCAGTTGAGTTTCAGCTCCAGACCCAGAAAAGCAACAAGGCCAGGCGGGGTGGCACCGTGGCTGACATCAGGAGCAGCTGCCATGACTAATGACTCTCAGCCCTGGCTGGCACTGATCCATCAGGAGGGACCACAACCCTGAAAGAACATGCTGGAAAGCTGATGAATATTTCACGAATAGCCACTCCTGTGACCTCCCCTAATGTCCCTGCCTTTAGAGAGCAGATAAAAACGCTCAAGACAGGGGACCTAGTGCTTGCTCTTTCTCTTTTGGGCATGGCTGCGCCTTTCCCCACCCCTCTTTTCCCAGCATGCTCTCTCTCTGGAGTCCAAGCCTTTTTCCTGCCCATTACCCCATATGCATCTCCTCCTTTCTCTTTCTTAGGCACCAAGGGCCCTTCTTTTGCCTCTGTAACCCGTTTTCTGAGAATACACAGCCCAGCTGGCTCACCTTTTCTACCTCAGTGACTTTCTAAATAAATTTCCTCTTAGGATTTGAGTTCCCTGGCTCTGAATTCTTTTTGTGCTAAATTCAAGTACCAAGATTGCTGAAACAAGGTACTGTAACATTCTGATGCTGTTTTTGCTGCTAATAAATCTATTCCATTTAATTTTTTACTGGGAAATTTGCTACCTAGAAGTTCCTTGTTCTCTTTCTTTTTCTCTTCCTTGCTTGCTCTGATTCTTCCTACTTTATCATTTGTCAGTTATTACATGACAAGATACATGGATAGCATAAGCCTAGATATGCACAGAATTTATTGGTTGTTACATTTTAATATTAAAAGATAAAAATCTGATAATCTATTTCAAAGTATTGGAGTTACTATAATTTCTCACAAAAATTAATATATATGAAATTAAATTTTACTTAGTAAAACACAAACTTATTTTGATGTACCTTGGAGTAATGTCATGTTATTATATTTTTTTCTTAATTAGCACATAAGAACAATAGTACATGAAATTTAAAAAAAATTAACTATGTATCATGAATGTTACTGCTTTCTCCTAAAAATAGATTGAATGAATTAATAATATGTTAGGGACATTTTATGCTTATGTATTTAAATGAGTTTGGATCTAATTGCCTCTATATCATTTTACGTAATTTGTTTTATCTATAATCTTTAAATAAAAGCAAATCAAAATTGTAATATTGCCATGTCTTTAACAAGGTCAAATACGTAATTAACATTAGTATAGTATATATCACTATGTAATGAAGTTGTATTAACACCACTTAAAAAGAATATAGACTGAATGGACTTGAAATTGATAGATGAGAATACGGAATTTAAAAGCTTACAATCTGCAAATGAAATATTTTGCAAAATGCCAATCTAATATTCATTTCAATGATATGGTAGCAAATACTGAAGTTAAGTGCATATACAGAGAATCAATTATTCCACACATCAACTTTCAAATAATAAGGTAAAAATGACATATAATAGATGAAAATGTTTAGTGTTCACCATCTTTTGTTTGATGTTACCTTTACAATTAGAACTTTCTGCTCCTTCCAACACAGTAGAAGTATTTTCTATATATTATTACACATATTAATTAAACTTACAGATTTATTTCTATAAGGATGATAATACAGAAAATAGCTAATAATATTTAGCCTTAAGTTTTGAATCTGTAGATCACTAAGCAGACTAAACTTACATGAAGAAAGAAATTTATATTAAACTTAGGAAAGATCTTAGAGCCAAAATCTACTAGCTATGGAAACTTGTACACTACCGGCATAGTGTGAAATTTCTCTAAATTGCAATTAATAAAAAATGACATAAGACTTAGTTCTCCAAGATAACAGCCTACGTGAACAAGGCTCACCTCCTCACACAACCAACTCAAAATTACAACTAAACTATAGAACAACCATCACTCAAAACTGGCAGATATTAAGTTGAATGGAAGTCTTACAACCGTGGAATTAAAGGAGAAACCACATCCGTCCAGACTGCTAGGAGGGGCAGAGATACAGAGACAGGGAATTGGCTCCTCCCCCACCTAAGTGTGGTGGATAAAAATCTGGAGGGACATTTTGGTAGCAAAGGGTCTCAGCCCCACACCAGGCCCTCCAATCCAGGGTTCCAGTGCCAGGAGATAAATACCCATGGTTTTTGGTTGTAAAAACCAGTGGAGATTGAGTCAGTGGAAGGAACTGCTGGATTCCCAGGCAGCTCCCCTTAAAGTGTCCACACACAACTTAATCAGACTCACTCCTGCTGAGCTCCAGCACTGGGCCGCAGCTTGAAAGGCACCAGTGGCATACAGGGAGAAACTAAAGCATCTGGCATCAGGGAAAGAGCTGGGGGATAACATTCTCCAACACAGAACTGTTGGCAGAGGCCACCGTTCCTCTTCCTATATATGACCTATGGGCATGAACAAAGTGTTGGGATTGCCTGAGGGAGTGGCGGGGGCTGGGTGGAGGGCGGCAAAGGGGGAAAGTTTGGGGCAACTGTAATAGCATAATCAATAAAATATAATTTAAAAAATTAAAAACAAATAAGTAAAGTTAGGGGAGAAAATAGGAAGGAGCATTAATATGATATATTGTCCAATAATTATATAGCATAATTTTTCTGACTAAAATGTGTCCAAAGGATACTTATTTTCTCATTTCATGTCCTCTTTCTTAATAAATGTCATAGTTATTAATTTAGATATCTATATTTTGTATTTGGTTACTTCTTCTCCTCTACTTGCACCCAGAAGCAAGCCCTACCACCCAATTATCCAATCCTTTTGAGTCGTTCTCTTACCTCTTTTTTTCACATTCATTTTACAGGTATCCTCATACAGTTTTCCATTATTTTTCACCTGCATTAAGGAGAAGGCTTACAATTGTTTTTCTAGTCACTAAGTTTTCTTAATCTAATTATTTAACCTACTAGTAAATACACAGACTTTTATTTTTCATCTCAAAAAATCCTTCAGTATCTTTCACAAGATTGTAGTTGGCTGCCCTTAGAGGAAACCTCAACCCGTTACCTCAGGTCCTCACTTCCCTTTGAGTCCTCTCATGTCTTTATTATGTCTCAGGCCCACCTCCACAAACCATTTTCGAGGCTGCCCCCAGAGCTGTAGTTAAAATGAGGACATCTCCTTCCTCTTCCATAGTCCAGTCTTCTAAGGATAATTGACTGGCTGAGGGAACTGGAAAACAGTCAACCAACCTTTCAGAAATATCTCTTACATACCTATTATGTTTAAGACATGAGATCAAAGCCCTGGCCTATGGCTCAGTTGGTTGGAGTATCATTCCAAACACTAAAAGCTTGCAGGTTAGATTCCCAGTCAGGCACATACCTAGGTTGCAGGTTCCATTCCTTGTCGGGAATTGTATGGGAGGCAACCAATTAATGTTTCTCATATTGATCTCTCTCTCCCCCCCCCCTCTCTCTGCTTCTCTCTCTTTCTCCCTCCCCATTTCTCTCTAAAATTAATAAATATATTAAATACTTTTTAAAAATATTAGGTCAGAAACATTAAAGATAAAAATCTTTGTGAAGTAACAGTTAGACCACCAACTGCTTACTCTGTCAGACCTATGTTTACAGCATTATACATTCAGTATTGTATCATACACTAACATTTTTTTTTGCTTCTAAAATGATTTATTAATTAAAACAAAATATATGCATGGCCCATGGACATGGAAATCAGGTGGGGATTGCCTGAGGAAATAGGGCCTGGGTGGAGGGGGACAAAGGGGAAAAACTGTGACAACTGCAATAGCATAAACAATAAAATATAATTTTAAAATATGATAAATGTAAAGTAGGCAGAGGAATTATATATTTCTTTATGGTGGTAAAGCACTTAACCTGAGATCTACCCTGTTAGAAATTCCAAGTGTATAATACTTTATTGTTGACTATAGATACAATGTTGTACCACACGTCTCTAGAGCTTTTCCATCTTACTTTACTGAAACTTTTTGCCTGTGTATTAATAACTTCCCATTTCATCCAGCCACCAGTAACCACCATTCCTAGTCTTTGATTTCATGAATTTGATTATTTTAGGTATCTCATGTAAGTGTAATCATGCAGTATTTGTCTTTCTGTTTCTGGCTTATTTCACTTAGCACCATGTCTTCTTGGTTCATCCATGTAATTGTCCATTGCAGACTTCCATTATTTTTTAAGGCTGAATATTATTCTTTTATATGTATATACCATATTTTCTTTATTAACTCATATGTCAAAAGAAATTTAAATTATTCCCATTATCATAACTACTGCGAATGGTGCTGTATAAATATGGGAGTGCTTATATTTCTTCAGAAACTTCAAATCTTTTGGATATGTGTATATCAGGAATTGAATCACCTAGAAGTTCTATTTTTAGTTTTTTTTTTTGACAGTCTCCATAGTGTTTTCCATAGTGACTGCACCATTATGCATTCCCACCAACAGTGTGCAAGATATCCAATTTCTAACAATTTTATAAGCAGCTGTGATTAATCTCCCTGCACAAACAAAAATACTGGATATTAGAGATTTTAAATCATTTTATGTTATCCAACTAAAACAGGACATTTTAGCCCTGGCTGCTGTGGCTCAGTGGATTGAGCGTCGGCCTGCGAGCCAAGTGTCGCTGGTTCGATTCCCAGTCAGGGTACATAATTAGGTTGCACGTCAGTTCCCTAGTTGGGAGCATGTGAGAGGCAACCACACAGTAAAAAATAACAACAACAACAACAACAAAAAACAAACAAACAAACAAAAAAAAACAGGACATTTTGTGAATGCAAAAACCATAGTGTCTCTTAGTTTGCTGTCCAGCCTACGGTCACTGCTTTAACCAAGGTTTTTGAATGAATGACTGAGAGCATGTGAATCATCGTGCTGATTTCCTATAGCTTCTGCCCTCAAGGAGTCGATGACAATCCATCTAGTGAGACAGGAGTAACACAGGAAAAGGTTACTGAGCATCTCAGTTAACAAATACTATTGAATGCCAACTATGGAGTAGATGCTGTTGGAGCATTAGCAATACAATAGTAAAGGCAGATTAGATATATAGATGAGAGAGAAAGGGACAGAGCTTACACTCTGGAAAAAAATAGAGAAAATAAGTAAACTCTATCAAGTATTAGAAAGCAGCATTTCTAATATGAAAAAGAAGTAAGCAGGGTAACACAAGCAGTGTAAGAGAAATCAGAAGCAGCAAATGCTCTAAAAAATCAATTTCTATAACTGAGATTTTTTAAAATGAGGCAATGAAAAAGAAGTTTTAAGTTTCTGATTCAAAATTTTAAAAAATAACATGAATATAGATTCTATTTCTAAGTCTATCAGGTAAAATATGCTATTCTGTTTTAACCTAAAAAGATTATGCGTATCCACTCGGTCATTTCTGATTGTTTTCTTTTTGTCCTAAATGTATGCAATCTATTTCATGAGTAATTAACATTTCATACTGAGCATATATGCAAACATTTTTTCATTCAGAGTGATTTTACATGTAATTTAGATTTAGCTAAGAATTCCTTCCAAAAAATAGTTGGACTCCTGCAAAATTTCCAGGGTAATGAAAAAAATATATGTAAAAATCCAATTCTGGATATTTGCTTTCTCTTAAATGGTTTGGTATCTTATATAGAAAGAGGCTACAAGGTAGAAAATGTGACCTTAAAGTACACAGAACATTTGGAACGTGTGATTGCAGGGGATGAATAAGTCCAAAATCCCATCTCCTTGAAAGCTGTTTCCAGAATGTTAACTGCAAAGCAAGTTATATATAGCAGTAAATGCATGCTTAATTTGTGCAGAAATCATGGTGTGATGAATACAATTAAGAGCCTCGGAGGGAATAATTATATTACTGCATAAAGCTGGTGGTTCTCAAATTGCTTGGTGCCTGGACTTTAAATTGGCTTGATTTCCTGTTGTGAAAGTCACCCATCGCGGCAACACGACTGCAGCCGGCATCGAGGAGTTTCAAAGTCGCACAGAAAACAGATTCTTTCTGATCAGTTGCCATACAGCCTTGTTTAAAGGCAAAAAATTGGCAACATGCAAACCACCGTTGATTAAACTGATAAATTAAAATGCATCAGACCCAGAACATTGCTATACCTGTTATCCAGAAAACAATTTTTGTAGCAAGATTGACTAAACTGTTTATAATAGTAGACTTTGAAGCTTCTACCTGTGCAAACTTAAAAATTTGAATTGAATTATTTAAAGTTAATAATATTTTTATTTCATGACACCTGGATTACTAGGTGCCTTGAAATAAATAGATGGCAGTTTAGGGTAGGAAAATATAACTGAATATAACTGTTTAATGCTATATGAAAATTCCATATTATATTGGAATTACCCATTGCTTAATGTTATCAAATAACTAATTAGCTTATTGACTGAGCACTATATGATCTCAAATAATTTTGCACTTGATAATAGACAATAAATAATTTTATAGTACTAGAATTATAATTGTTTCACAGAAGGTTGTTTATATCTGAGATTTAAAATAGCAACATCTCATCTATGAAAACCCAAAATAAAAAAAAAGACAAAGAATATAAAACAGAGTTATTTAAGCTTATGACTTTGGAATCTCTATCTTGAAAAGGTTAAAGTGAAACTATAAGCAGAGGATGAGCAAATTAAAGACACAAGGGAAACATTTTCAACCCAAAAAACGATAGTTAAAGAATCCAGAGAAGACATGGAAAACCCTCAGAAAATTTCTAGCTCAGGGATGCCATTGATCCCACAAGCCTGTGACAACCATTACCAACCACCCCACAGTACAGTATTCTTGACTGCTCAGTGTATGGAGACGTGGACTGGGAGTCACACACAGTTTCAGAAAACAATTGCCGTTTTATTGGTCCTTGCAATCACTATGCTCCTGGTTGAAATTCATGACCTCCCACAATAGATGAAGAGACCAAACCTGGAGAAGCTGTAGGATTCATTACTAAAGGGCATTGCTATAGATAGAAACCCGTCTTCGATTGCTAGCAGACTGCTATTCTCCTGCCAATTCTATTATATCCTTGCCAATAAGTGAGGCTGTTCATTCTGTATATGTTTTCCTGCCATTTTTTTCTCATTGGCCTTTTCATCTCTATGGATCATTCAATATATCTTAAATTATTGGTACCCATGTCTTTGTTTTCTTTTCTATTTATTCTTTTTTACTTTCATTCAACAAACATTCTTTGTAAATGCCAACATACACAAGCCTAGATGCATGGGAATTATGTAAGTGAGATGTGAACACTATTTTGGGCACAAGCAAGGAAAAATCATGGCTACAGGTCCTCTCACTACGCATCTAACAGATTTCATTTGTATGCACACTGCAGAGATTATGCAGCTGGCAAACTTGGAGCAATTCCTATCCAATAAAAAGCAGGGAGATGAATATATGGGTAGCCTAGCTGCAAGACTGTTGATTCAAGTAATCTAATTTGGGCTCTTTTCAGTGACTTTGAAAACCCTAGAGAGTTTGCAAGTAGAACTGTTGATTTAACAGAAAACAAACTATTCAAGGAATGTTCCACGTGTGGAATAATGTTTTCTTTCTTCTTTTGTCAGATGTATTTAACTTCTACCTCATTTTCACCTACTGTGTAAGCACACACGAACACACAAAACACACACATACAATCTATAAACCTGAAGTGAAAACACTATTGACTCATTGTCACTGAGGAGGGGGGTCATGGGGGAAGGGGTTGATATCAAATTGTAATAATTTTGTAATCACACTGGGTTGCCAAGTATATCTTTTCATGATGTCACATATTTCCAAACTGCCTCCTAGATTTACTGGTATATCTTTTGACCAAGAAATTAGTTTAAATGGGATTTAAATCTTGGTCTTGGTCTTGGTCTCATTGATGCTATTTATCTAATCACATACATTAAAAAAACCACATAAATTAAAAGAGAACCACAAAAGTTCAGTACACATCTGATTTTAAAAGTAAAAAAGTTTAAAAAGTGATAATCTGTAAAAATAACTTTTATCTGTTGTACTTTAAAAATATTATTTTACCATTAGACAGTGGTGCCATTATATTTTAATTATCAGGATGCTGACAAATTGAAATTAAGTTGGTTTGCTAGACATAAATAAATAGGTAGATAAACAAATAACACCTAATGTTTAGTAGAAAACCTAAGAGTAATAGGAATTTGGCAGACCTCTAAAACGAAATACAGCAGATCTACATTTGTATTTAAAATCATCATGATTTTTCTTTACCTGTTGGTAGTTGGCTATTGACCTTTATAAAAGAGATGAAATTATGTCAAAATATAGTATACATGTGGCCAGAAAAAAAAGCCCACTTCAAAACTTTGGATTGGTTCCAGTAATTTTTTAATGCCGTGAACATAATAGGCCACCAAATAGGTTTCATTAGATTAAATTGTATTTTCTGACACACAACAGGTTAATATTCTTAGCATACAATGAGCTCATACAATGTATCAGTCCCCAGTAGATAAGAGCAAAGGACACTGACAATCAACAAAAGAGGAGCTACCACTGCTTACCCTGAGAAATGGTTAAACTTGGCTCAAAATCAAAGAAGTACAAACTATAACACAATGTTATTTTTTCACTATCAAATTAGCCAAGATTCAGTAAATTGAATTTTTTAATGCACAATTTCTTGAATTTTGAATTATCAAATGTCACATACATGTTGTCAGAAAATTTAATCATGCTTTCATTACCAAATATGGAATTATATTTTTAAAATAAGATTATTAATTGAAAGTCATGGCATTATAACCAACCTCAGACTCCTAGATGTACACATACATATCCCTGTAGAATACTATGACAAACTCTGCACACCAAAATATAATTATCTGACATACATGGGTATGTTTTTAAATACTGATGGCTTCTTATATATATTTTATCCTTGTCCAAGCACAAATACACTTAAAAAAATAAAGATCAAGGATCATTTCAGATAAATAAGTACATTATTCTATATGGTGTTAATATTAACTCCTGCCTTGTCCATGTAGTCTCTATTCAATGTTTTCCAATGGATATGTGTTCTTCCAAATGGAGACTATTTACATTAGAAGAAACACTAAAATTCTAAAGCCTGAAAGTCTTACATCTTTCTACAAATACAGACATGCAAGGAGCAGAGGCTTCCACTTATAATCTCTTCATCCACAGCAATTTATACCAAACGCATGGTCGTATATAACTCTAACTTTCCTCCAGAGGCACCAATATAATATATGTCATTACAATCCTTTCAAGGGTTAAATGTCTTCATGGATGTGATCACTGACAGGGAGGAATATTGAGTACAAGGTCCAGTCTTGTTTTCGTTTGTCAGTGAATAAAAAAAAATCATTACAAAGAATATTTTTATAATATATATAGTATTTAGGTAATGAAACTGTCTTCCCTTCCGCAAAGCTTTGCTTGCCCTCATTCTTTCTGGATTGCATTTACAAGACCCAGATGCTGAGCTGAGAAAATTTTCTTTCCAGCAATAGCATCTGGTCTGTTGGCAGCCTCTGTTTGCCCTTGTGTTGGCTACAGTGCAGTTGTCTTCAGGCTGTAAGATAGTTAGCATGCGGATGTGATATCTTATTCACTTGGATGCCATGACTTTTAGCTTTTTTATGCTATCCCTCCATGGATATTTTTTCACTTACAGTATTTTATGATATAATGTGCTATAGCAAAGTACTGAAATTATTGTTTTCTACATATAGTGTGCCAGCCAGATGATGACTCTAATCTTATATTTGTTTTATTGTAGTTTAAGGGAAAAAAATGCTTATTTGCCTTGTTTCTTGTCCCTCTTTTTATTAAATATTTGTAAGGCTGACCCTTTATATTTTCTTTTTTGAATTATATAAAAATGATGATGATAATGATAATAACCATCATTTATACAACATGCTGATAAGCCAGGCGTTATACTAAGTTCTGACAACATTTTACCATGTTTATCACATTCTTCAAATAAAAATTGTGGAAAAAAATCTTAAAGGTCTCTATTAATAACTGATCAGGAGACTGTTCAGGAAGAAAGATGACAGTCATCACAGGGAACATTGTAGAAATTTGCCCTAGAGCTGAGGTGTGACAACGTTTAAATGTTTTCAATGTGACAATTACATTAGTCCACAGTTTGATACCTATCTTTCTCATTTCATTGTCAGTTGTCCCATGTGACCTTTGCATTAGTCTTAGAACAATCATGCCCAAGTTTTCAGTGGCCATTCCCTGCCTGCCATGCCCCTCCCCACTCGGTCACACTGTTTGTATTCCTCCAAAACTCACTCACTCCTGAACTTCAAATAAAACAGAGGGGCTGCTGCATATAAGGAAGCTGTGGGGAAAAAATCTGTCTCCATAGGCTTAAGATGGGTTAATAACAGTAATAATACAACCAGATATTCCGCATTTACTGAATGCCATATGCTCTTTAGAGAACTTCACACGCATGCACTCATCTATCCTCACAACACCCTATGTGATGGAGATTACTATGAGACACAATTTATAAATTAGTATAAAGAGACACAGAATAGTTATGTCACTGCCCATGAGACAAAGTTACCAGGCACCCAGAGCTCGCCCTCTTAATATCTGCACCATGTCACCTCTCTCTTTTTCCCTAGTCCCTAACAGTGCTTAGATCCTGGTTGTTGGCAATAGAAAGTTGACTTGCTTTCCTTTTTTACCACTTCAATTCTCCACAGAAAATATGTGGGATATATTTCAGATACTCCATATGTTTAAACATCATAGATGGTAGAAAAGGTGCCAAGTAGAAATAGAAATGTTTCCTTTTCCCTCTCTCTCTATAAGATAGATGTAGATATGAAAAAGAAAGAATTCTGCTTTTATATATATATTTATGTGTTGTAAATGAATATATTTTGTAGAAGCTATTGAATATTATTTATGTTGTTGCATTACAGGTAAAAGATTTTATACGTGTGTGTATAGCAACATCTGTTTATAAATAATGTTTTAGAGAAACCATTTTAAGTGCTATCTCCATATGTAGCAAATAAATAAAAAGAATTATGTTAAACTAAAAGTAGAAAGAAATTAAAGTAGAAACTACTATGCCACTAATAAACATGATTTAAAAGAAGAAAAGTGTCAGGTGAGCTCACATGAAACCAAGACCATGAGTGCTAACTGTAAGCTGACAAGTCTACTAGAGAGAATCCAAGCCACAGAGTTTGAAAATGGAAATAATGATGATGTAAATGTTTGTCAGGAGTAAAAAAAATTGTATAAGGTGGGATTCAAAATGTCCACATAACAACCAGAAAAGAGGACCACACAACTGGACTTCTCTCAAGAAGAGCTAAGGTTTTTCAAGTATGTGTTGGAAACAATAGAGACAGAGATGTAGGTCAGGTGGAACTCTCAATGTTGGGGGTGAGGGGAGGGCTCTCACCTTTATTTGGAACATATTTATATGTCCTAAATTTCTCTCTCTTTTGTTTCTGGTCAACATAATCATCAGCATTATTCTTTCCTGAATATTTAATTCTTAGCACAGGACTTTTTGGTTTTTTTTTTACTTTAAATTCAGTTAATTTAATGACACTGTGACATAGGAGAGATACAACACATGCTCATATGACAAGAAACAACATTTTCAAACGATGACCAAGAAATGAGAAAAGAAAAAGTTCCTTGTGACACCTGCGAAATGTCTAAATTATATAAGAACTCTGTTGCAGAAGCTATTAAATGTTATTTATGCCTTTGCACTCCAGATAAAATATTATTTTGCTACGCCAGTTATATTATTTCCTAAAAAGTAAGCCAAATTAATGCTTTCTTTTGAAATATTAAAGTAATTGAGCATTTTTTCTTGGATAGACTCCGCTGAATAATTGCTTCAGATATCCACTTAATTTTGAATAGCTTTCAGAGCCTTACTTTCATGACTTGTCTTAAATCTCAAAAAAGTGAATACCAATGACAACTGGCAAAACATATTTACAACACTTGACACAGAGCTAATACCTTCGGTTTATAAAGAGCCCATAGAAATTTAAAGGGAAAGGATGATTGAATCGATACAAAACTCACCCAGAGATGAAAACATGCAGATCACACACACACACACTCACACATAAAAGCCCATAAATTCATGAAAAACTACTTATATTTATATCGTGTGTATAAAATTTATAAATAAATATAAATATTTAATCATTCATTCATTATATGACATTATTATTATGAATAGCAAAACAAAACAATGGAAGTAGCTAAGGAGTGTTTCCTGGCTGTTTAATTAAATAAATTATTAAATTCTATATTGAGGAATTCTCTGAAAATATCTAAGAAGTATTATATTGTGTTCACTTTTGATTTAGGAAAAACAAAGACAAAACATACACCTATTCATACATGGACATAGGGTGTGTAAATGTTTTTGTAGAAGACATCACGATAGTCTAAGCTGTGATTTACATTGAGAATACATTAAACAACACACTTAAAAAAATAGTTTTGAAAACTCTGAGTGTTATCATGAGACAAAAAACCTTGGCTGTTTCAACATGAATCTTATGTTTCAGCTAAATTGTGTTTTCTTGACATTATAAATAATCAAATAGGTAACTGTTGTTATAGATTGAATGTTTATATCCTCTAAAATTGGTATGTTAAAATCCTACCCCAAACATGATGATATTAGTACTTCGCACCTTCGGAGGTGATTAGGTCATGAGGATAGAGTCCTCATGAATGGGTTACAGCCCTTATGAAAAAAGACCTAAGAGAGTTCCCTTGCTCCTTCTGCCATATGAGCATGCTGTGAGAAGACAGCCATCAAAAAAATCTGGCAGTGGACCTTCACCAGAACAGAATCTGCAGTCCCCTTGATCCTGAACCTTCCTCCATTCTCCAGAAATGTGAGAAATAAACATCTATTATTTATAAGCCTGAGTGGACTAAGAAAACAATACAAAAATATATGATCTCCAGGTCCACGCAAATATTTCTAAGTTGGGAACTGAGGGAAAGAATCAGAATATGTCATCAACTAGCCAGAGGTTTTGAGTAAGAAGCAATGTCCATGTTTCAGTTTATTTAATATTTCACTGTAAACGAGGACCATCAGTGAGCAAGTTCTTATTGCAATCACTGAGAGTTGGTTTTGTTTCACAGTTCAGATGGATTCGAACCATCCTTGAAAGTGAACAGGATTGAGGCAGTCAGAGATGAGCAAGAGATTGATATCAGTACAAGAAGAATTTTTACACAAATTCAGAGTCAGTAAGTTTGAATTTTACGAATAGAGGTTGTTTGTCTATATAAGTGGCTTTAGAGGGAGAGATGTTTAACCAGTAAAATGAAGGTAGATTAAGGTAGATCTGTACTCTAAGTTAACTTTAGAATAGTAATATTATAGAACTTTTGAACTGACAGAAATCTTAAATAATACTGAATTCAACTCTTCATTAATGAAAAATGGACAAAGAAGTTAAATAATATACAGATTTATCCCATGATAAGTATTTTTAATATAAGAACTTATCTTCACAAGTGCCAGGTCTGTCTTATTCAGCACGATATCACTAGTCCAACTTTAGCATAATGCTTGTAAAGAGAGGTTACTGTTTAAGTGGTTGTTTAATTATTTTATGCAACAACTATGTATTAAATGTCTACTATGTGCCACGTACTATTCTAGGATCTGGAGATAATACTATAGGCAAAGAAGACAAGAAAGGAGGGTACAAAAATAAATAAATAAGTGAACAGAATTTCAGTCAAGGTTCTTGGGAATGGCCTGGGGAAAATTAAAGCAGAGAGAGAGAGAGAAAGAGATCTGTGGGCAGACTCAATTTTTCATTAAGTGGTCAAGGAAATGCTCATTGATAAGGTTACATCAAAGAAAATGACCCAGGCAGAAGAAAGCAAAAGCTGAGGCTGAAGTATATTTGCATGTTCAAGGAACAAGCTACTGTGGCTGGATCCAAGTGAATAAGAAGCAGAAGAGTGAAAGGAAGTTCATAGAGTTACTACAGGCACAGCCTATGACAGACTTGGGAGGACACTACAAAGACTGGATTTTGAAATAGTTATCAAAGGTCATAGAAATAGCCAACAGAATAACACAAAACTGGCACATGTGATTTTCTCTGAGTTCGTCGTCGTCGGCAGCCGTCCGTCTCGAGAGACGATGGTGTAGCTTCTTAAGAGTCTATCTGCACCGCCGAGAATGGCTGTGCAGTCCGACTCGGGAGTGACACGGTATCTGTCTCCTCCCGTGTTGAATCCACATCTTGCGATGACGCTGGAGTGTCCTCTCCAGTTAAGCTGAAGCTACAGAGCCTGGGCAGGGTGATATGGAGGGTCTGCTGTTGCCCATGCAGCAGACCCCCCCTCTCTTTGCAGCTGAAGGGTCCAAGGGAAAGACGGAGTCAATACAGCTTGGCTTCAGGTGCGCCGCAGGAGTTGCCGGTGTTGACTACAACGTCAAACCGCCTTAGGGACTCCGGCTCCGGATTTTCTGTCGGGGTTTACTCCCTTAGCCTTTCCCCTGAAGAGGTATGCCGCAAGGCAGCGGAGGTTTTTTGGAGTCAGAGTTTTCCTTCTCTGATGTGCCCTGACTGGAAGATCGAACCAGCAACACTTAGCTCGCAGGCCGACGCTCAATCCACTGAGCCAAACCAGCCAGGGTCGGATTTTCTCTGAGTTACCATTACAGTAAAATAATCAAATAAATAAATAGTAATATGATGAAAATAATATTTTAGAAATGTCAGTTTATCAGATTCTTGAATGCTTTTGGGAATGTTGCTTATAACATCCAGTTTCAGATTTTGGCTGTTCCTTTTCTTCTCTCAAGTATGAACCATTTTTCTACCCATCTCTTGCCTGGGTCTCTAGCTTCCATTCCCTAGAAGAATCCCAGTTTAGACTCACCCCCAATATGATTTAAGGGGAAGAGAATCACTTCAGGGAAGTATAAATGAATCTCCTAGATATGATATTAACATTTTGGGGTCCACTAAATTATTTAAAAATTAATCAATTTTAATACAAGAAAAATCTTAATGTAAGTTTTGGTTTGGCGAAGAAATCAAAGAACAATGTAAAAATTATATGTAGATTTTAAGTCAACCAAGTACACATTTTTTCTTCAAGGCTCTGTAGTTTTCATGACCAGTTTAGTAATCATGCAAAGTACTTAGTTAGAAGGAATGATTATTATATCATCATAAAGATGTTAATAATACAAACAGCAAATTACAGCAATCTCTGTAATTATACGTACAGTCCCTATTAAAAATTTACATGCCTTGGTTTCATTAAGCTCAGAATAAAAACTCTTTTCCTACTATCAAAATAAAATGCATCCAAAGCTAAAATTAGTCTTACCAAATTAAACATAAATACTTAGAATATTCCATGACCTACAAGCTATATTTCATATTCAATATGCTTCAACATTTAGGTGCACAATAAGAGAAACAATTCAGCTGCCATGAGAAAAACAGATGGTGAAAGGTACCTGCTGACCAAACAGGAGCAGCAGGGTGGAATCAGGGTGGGTCAGCTCATCTGGAAAGGATGCTCACAATTGTCATTACACACATCAATTGTTTCTGATACCACTGTATGTCATGCAGTGCCGAGGGGCCTTATGGCTTTCCTTGAAACATTTAACATAAAACTGCTGAAATATAATTTTGGCCTCACACTCTGAATTGCATTGCTAAATCCCCACAATAAGAAATTAATGTTGCCAGCATTATATTATTTTAATTAAGCATCCCTCCCTTCTGCAAAGATACAAGAACATTGTTTGATATATTTCCAATTTGTCTGCTAATTTATAAAAGTAAAATGATACTACATTATTGTTATAAAGTTAATCAAGACTTTAATGGGACAGTTATGTTACTAGCAAGGATTTTTTATTATTTTTTTCTTACTATAATGTATGTGTTCAATGAGCTGATTATGCAGTATGACAATGATTTCACTAATTACAAAGTTATTACTGTATCTCTAATGGGAAGAAATTTCAGCTTTCTAAAGTTTCAGATTTAAAAATGGAGATCTAATTCCTAGGGAAAACTAGCAAACAAAAAATATTTTTAAAGCCATTAGAAATATTAATTAGAGCATATATCTGTATCAATATGATGTTTTGGTCACAATCTCTTGTTTGTCACACACACAAAAAATCTTTGCTTTGCAAATATAATAATTTCAAGTGAGTTATACAGTTGTAACTAAAAAGAAGCAATTTCTTATAAAACGTAAGCATCAGAGTCAGGCTGTTATAGCTAAAAATATATAAAACATCTAAGAGAAAACATGAAAAATGTGTTGTGTTTGTAGTTCAGCAATATATAGAAATTCCCATTAAATTAGACTAAGTTGACAAGTTTAATATTTTAGTGTTTGAATTTTATGTCATATATTTCATCAAATTGCTAGAAAATACATTTTTTTTCAGAAAAGCTTATTAAAGAAAAAAGCATGTGATGAGAGATTGTGGTGTGTGTGGTTTCTGTTATTCACAAATCACAGCAACCTAAGATAGTTCCAGTATTACGACAAAAGTCTGTTATGGAATTATGGGTTTGTTGTCACCAATAGACAGCTGGCACCATAACAAAGACAAAGTGCTTTGTCCATACTGTTGTCTGTATTGTAGCAGGGCATTAATGTGCAATTTGAGAAGCATCAGAATGCTTAAAATATATTTTCCTCAACCTGTCTTAATACTTAAAACACTGACCTTTGAAGTCACTCTATTGGTTTTCATCGTTACCACAAAAAAGTCCCCTGCAGTATTCAAATGAGAAGTCAAAATCCAAATAGGTAGAGCTTTGGGATAACACTTAAAATTCAGAATATTCCTCTAAACTCTATTTTTAAATATCAGAAAATTACCTAAAATAATCACAATTTATACCAATTATCAGAGTACAATAAATAAAAATCAAATAAAAAATTTAAAAAATAAGAGTGAAAGAAAAGAGGAGGAGGAGGAGGTCTGGAAAATACAAAAACGCATTTGCATCTCCAGTCAGGGATAATACAAGAATCAGCCCATGCATAAATAAGTGGAACAGCAATTCAATGTTTCTTTCTCTCATTCTCTCTCTTTCCTTTCCGATTACTCTCTAAAATCAATAAATACAAATGTTATAAAAGAATATCATATTTGTCCATTTTTTCATTTTTAATATTTGATATTTATGTATCTTTGTGTATATTATTTGCACACAAATAATTGAGACAGCTTTATCCCCATTGAGAATTATACTCTGTTTTAAAAAGTTTCTCTTACCCTGGCCAGTGTGGTTCATTAGGTGGTTGGAGGCAACCACTCGACGTTTCTCTCTCACATTGATGTTTCTCTCCACCCTCCAACCCCTTCTTCTCTCTCTAAAAGAAATGAAATAAAGCCCTCAGGTGAGGATTAAAATAAAATAAAATAAAATAAAATAAAATATCTCTCTCTTTTTGTATTTGAGTTCACTTTTGGTTCTAGTTTTTTTCATGGCTTGGATATTAGTATTAAGAGTATAAAGCACTCAATGAATATCTACAGAGTTGATTATGTAGTAATTTAGATAGTAAATCAATGTAATAAAATTAAAAATAATAGTAAATATTAGAAGCAAGTAAAAACTCTACTACTTGGAAATAAAATAAACCAAGAACAATCCTAGAGACTTCCAGCCGAGATGGAGGTGTAGACAGACACTCTGTGTCTCCCTCCACAACTAAGAAGGAATACAACTACCTCAAAACTAGAAACAACCAGAAGTTCCAGAAAAGCAAACTGCATGGAAGTCCAGCAAACAATGGTATAAAGAAGAAATACTCATCCAGACAGGTAGGAGGGGTGGAGCTGGGGTGGAGAGGACATGGTGTGATGGCAGCAGTGGCAGACCAGAAGAAATCGCAGTCACAAGTTTTAAAAAGTCAGGAGGGACACCTGGGGAGCATTCCCAGCTCCTCATTGGACCTCGCAGCCCACAGTCCCAGTACCAGGGAAAATCAAGCCTCATTGCTTCTGACTATGCAGACCAGTGGGGGTTGGAGTGGAGGCAGAAACTGCTGGTCTCAGCAGAGTTCACTTGTTTGAAGAGCCCCCATGGTCCTAGAACATCCACAGACCCACCCACTCTGAGAACAATGGCTGGCGCAGCAGCTAGAGTGGTGCCAGTCCAGGGTGGAAGTGGGAGAAGTGCCTGGAAAAGGGGCAAGTGCTGGGCAGGTGGCATTGTTCCCTCTCATCCCCCTTCCTCACATACAGCACCACAATGTGGTGAAACAGGTTACCCTGTACTGATGAATACCTAAAGCTTAGCCTCTTACAACATAACAAGAGTGACAGCTCTACCTGGGATGCAGAGGCAAACAAACACAGGAGCTGGTGAGAATAAGGAGACAGAGAAGTATGGCCCAAAAGGGGGAACAGATCAAGGTTCCAGTGGGAGAACTAAACGAAGAGGAGCCAGCCTAACAGATGAGGAGATAGACAACCTAAAAGACACAGAATTCAAAACACTGGTGATAAAGATGCTCACAGGTTTGACAGATATGCTTGAGTACAGCAAACGCATAAGAGAAGAAGTGAAGGCTATGCTAAGTGATACAAAGGAAAATCCACACAAAAGCAATGAAGGGAAGGAAGCCGGGGTTCAAATCAATAATTTGGAACATAGGAAAGAAAAAAAACAACCAGTGTAGAAAGAAGAAGCAAAGATTGAAAAAAAATGAGGAAAACATCCCAAGTTTTGTGAAGGAGATGGACATATAGGTCTGGGAAGCATGGAGGGTCCTGGGCGAGCTGGACCCAGACCAGGACGCATCATGATTGAGATGCCAAAGGTAAAAGATAAAGAGAGTCCTGGGGGGAGCAAGAGAGAGACAGAGAGTTGCCTATAGGGGGTTGCCTATAGGACAGTCAGCTGATTTCTCAGAGGACACTTTGCAGGCTGGAAGGGACTGGCAAGCAATATTCAATGTGATGAAAAGCAACCTACAACCAAGATTACTCTATTCAGCAAAGCTATCATTTGGAATGGGAGGGCAGATGAAGTGCTTTCCAGACAAGGTGAAGCTAAAGGAGTTCATCATCACCAAGCCATTATTACATGAAATGTCAAAGGGACTTACTTAAGAAAAAGAAGATCAAAACTATGAACACTAAAATGACAACAAACTCACAACTATCAATAACTGAATCTAAAAAATAAAAACAAAATCCAACTAAGCAAACCAGAATAGGAACAGAATCACAGGTATGGGGATCATTTGGAGGGTTATCAGCTGGGAGGGAGAGGGGGAGAAATCGGGAAATGGTGCATGGATTAAGAAGTATAATTTGTTGGTACAAAATAGACAGGAGGGTGTTAAGAATAATATAGGAAAGGGTGAAGCCAAAGAACATATATGTATGACCCTTGGACATGAACTAAGGGGGGTAGGATTGCTGGAGGGAAGGGAGGTACTCAGAAGATGGGAGCAAAGGGGGAAAAAACTGGAACTACTGGAACTACATAATCAATAAAATATACTTAAAAAAAAGAACAATCCTAGAAGAAAAATAAAAAAGCCTGAATAAAGAATATTTAATATGCTAAGTGAAATAAGCTAGATACAGAAAGACAGACATTGTTTAATCTCACATGTACAATCCAAAAAAAAAAAAAAATTCAACTCATAGTAACAGATCATAAATTTGCAGTTACCTGGGGCTAGGGATTGAAGGTAAAGGGAAGATATTGGTCACTGGGTAGAAACTTTAGTTATAAAACAAATAAGTTCTACAGACTTAATGAGCAGCATGGTGACTATGGTTTATAATAACAAGTTGTATTTTTGAAATTTGTTTAGAGTAAATCTCAAGTGTCCTCACCACCAGAAAGAAGAGGGTAACTGTGAGGTGATGGGTTATTAATTAACATTATTATAGTAAGCATTTCATAAGATATATAACAACATCACATTGTAAAGTCTAAACATATGTAACTTTTATTTGTAAAGAAAAATTATTAAAGAGTGGATAAGGTCTTAGAAAAAGTGGAGAGTGATAGGAAATATAAATAGGTAAAACTGTGAGCTTGTTATATGTCCTATTTATGGTTTCCCTAATGTAATAAAGACAAAATTTTAAATTAAAAAAAATGAACTTTTAGATGACAATATGTAATAGTGTTCTATGTGAAATGAAAACTTTCAGTCTGCTGATAGTTTTATATATAATTATATGAACACACTATCACAGCTTTTAAAAGTAATTAATAATGTTTATAACTTTATCTTATTAATTTCATTTATTGATATTATATATACATGTTTACTATCAATTTTTCTTATATATTCAAAATTAAAATGTGATTTTTCAAAAATCATAATAAATTAATTATACTAGTTATAAAACTATAATTGTGCTAAATTATCTAATGTAGCATTATTTTAAATATTATATTACCTATAATATAAATGGAGAACTTGTAAGACATTTATACATTACAAAATAAACTGTCGATATATGGTAATTTCATAAAAATAAATTCATACGGCCCAAGATTAAAATACTATAGGGGAATGGACATGAAAATAAAAGGGTGGGTACAGTTTTAATTTTTAAAGCACTCCATGTTATTATAATATTGTCTTTTAATAAAATGAATAATTTACTATTAAAAGGCTACTGTGCTAATCAAAGTTCTCCAAAGAATCAGAGAGAGAAAGATTCATTAAGGAAATGGCTTGCAGAACTACTATGACTAACAAATCCAAAATCTGTATGGTGGCCCTGCAGGTTGGAGACCCAGAAGAGCCAGTGTTCCAGTTTGAGTCTGAAGGTCCAGGAAGGTCAGACATTGCAGATGAAGTACATCATTTTTGTTCTATTCAGAGAAAGTCCAATATTTTTGTCCTATTCAGGCCTTTAACCAATTGGACAAGGCTCACCCACATTATAAGGGCAATTTGCTTTACTAAAAAGCCCGCATTTTAAGTGTTAATCTTATCCAAAACACCCCCACAGAAATACCAAGAATAATGTTCGACCAAATATTGCACCCTGTGGTCCAGCTTAGTTGACCCATAAAATTAGCCATCATTAATACTACTTGGTAAGAAAAACACATTTATCCATCATCTGACTAATAGGGTACCAGAAAGAAAGCTTCTCTAAGGCAGTCACCTTGTGGAAGGTCAGAACACCAGTTCTACAGAAGTATCCCTATATTAATGGCATGAAAATAGAGGATTTTTAAAATGTAGTTTGAATAATAAAATATTAGTAGAAACATTTGTCAAGATCTTAAACTGTATCCCAATGCAAGGTTTGTCTTCACGCAGAAGGACTGATGGTCAAAATCACACATCAGGGATGTCACAGCAGGGCTACTTTAAAGGATAGAAATTTAGAAAAAAAGTTCAATTACTGGTGTAGGGGAACTCACTTAAAGATGTAACATGGCTCCAGCAGTAAAGGCATCCGGGAAGTGTTGGGCTCTCTGTTTAACCTCCTGTAACTGTTTAACTCTGTAGCCTCAGGCTTGGCTGACTACCCCCAAAACCAGAATGCCACCCAAAGATAAATGTCATGCCCCAGGAAGGAAGCTGATGAATGTGTAGAGTGTGAGTAACTGCCTCATGTTATCTGTTACTTAGAAATGCATTGTTCTTTGTGGTGGTCCAAGTGGCTACCCACAATGTGGTATTATTATTAACCCTTAACCCCCTATAAAAAAAGAAGTGTGGACTTCTTCCTGGCTGGTCACCAATGGGAGTACAGCTGCTTTGCCCGGGTATGTAAGTTTCTCCTAGTAAAGCTCTTATGAATATGAATAAAGTCATGTGTCAATTCTTTGGAACAATCCTGAATTTAGACTTTTGGGGCTTTCTGACAGCAACTGGAGAATGGGAGGGTAATGGCTCTGAGGAAGGTGAAGGCTGATCTGAGTGGAAATTGCCACCAAGGATGACATGAGTTACTAATCTGAATTTCCCTTCTTGCTTTTCCAGGAAATAATTTTTTAAAGGAGAAGATGATTGTGTGATGAATTTTGGAAAGTCAGAGGATGCTGACTTGAAAGCCTATTATGTCATAAGTGAATATTCCCATCACGCATTAATGCAAAATATTCCCCATATTATTGCTTTAAAGAATGAAGAAGATAACTGAATTATAATCACTAAGATAGTGATTCATGTCACTCTTTGTCTTTGAACTGTGATGAAATGCAATGATTACACTTATTTAGACCATCTTCTTGTGATGGACTTTTTTCTTTTAGAAGTTCAATTCCCCGTAGTTACTCCATTAGACTGTGACAAGCGCCATTTTCTTCTTTCTGTTTTTCTCATTCCCTTAGACAACAATGACACTGTGCTATTTTCCCAAAGATGTTATCTTAATGGACATTACACTGGTGAATTTGGCAACAACAAGGCAAACAGTAGAGTTGGGAGAGAAATGGCTGTTTTTACTGCATGTTTTGGCAGAGATACAGACTTTAGATTTACTATCCTCAAATGCCTCATAGGATCCATTTTTATTATTTTTACAACACAGGAAGATGCTTTGGTATCCATAGGCCAAACTTTAACTTTCCATAAGCCCTACCCCTAAGGCCTCTGTGCTTGAGTTTGCCCTGATCCTTGAGGCTACTGAAAACTCTTTAGTAAAATCATAATAAAAAATGCCTCGAAATACAAGTGGTACACTGCAAATGCTTCCTATTCCTTGCTCCTGCTCCAAGCTGTGCTGTAGGGATGCTTACAGTGCCAAATCCATGCCTTTGGAGTGGGTCCCCAAAGATTTCTGAGCTTTCTATTCCAGCTCTTTGAATAAATGAGACAGTTAGAATTGGCAGTACTTAGTCTTCATCTTCGAAGCCTCAGGGAATGAGCGTACCAGTCTCTTCCTGGTATTAGCTTTTGAAGTCCTTTGTTTGTTTTGTTTTGTTTAAATATTGAAGCTTTTCAACTAGAAAATGTGAGTTTGATTCCTTATACTACACTTTATAACTTTAGAAAAATCATGTGTATTTTTTAAATACATGCTTCCTAACACATGAGGAAGTATTTCTTGCCTGGTTCGTGTGATGACTAAATAGCATAATATGGGTTGAAATGTTTCAAGAAGTGCAAAGAAGAACATAAATGTTAAGTACTGCCAACATCAATTCCATTATGATTTATATGTAATTAGCAAAGAAAATGAGCTTAGTTTTCCTAAATAAAGAGTAGTGATTAAATACTTGATTTCTGATTAACTGATTTAATGCTCACCTAGGTTCCCTTTATATACTTCATGTCATATTTCAAAACAAACCCAAAGGAAATATAGTCATTAAAGAACCCTGGTGCACTTGGGTTATTTAATAGGCAGGATTTTATCATATATATTGGAAAAGAATGAACCATGGACAATCATAGGTTATTATACCTCCTAATACAGAAATGTTGTTCATTAAGCTAGATTTGTGTATGTAGCATGTCCCCAGAAAAGAAGGAGAAAAAAAGCTACATGTGATTTACTTGTATGTTACGTTTGAGCATATGGAGAGAGACAGTACTACAAATCAAGGAACACTTACTGATGAACAATTTCTCATTCAAAGAAGTAATCAGAAGTATATGACATATAAATTTTACTATTTAATATCCATTTATTTATCCATTTAATTATTTCATGCTAATTCCAAAATAGAATTGTGGTAATCTGTCAGATTTCAAAAATCTCTAACACTGCTGGGATATGTGCACAGCATTTGCATATATTATCTCATTTATGGTAACTCAGTCATTGTTGAATTTTCAAGATAATACAGTAAAGATTGTAGAGCTTGTACATACACAGACAACAGTGTGGTGGTTACCTGGGGGAAGGGGGTTGGGAGGAGGTAGAAGATAAAGAGGGAATAAATGGTGATGGAAGGACACTTGATGGGGTGGTGAACCCACAGTGCCATATACAGATGATGTATTGTAGAATTGTGTACCTGAAACCTATATAATTTTATTAACCAATGTCACCTCAATAAATTCAATAAAAATAAAATAAAATAAAAAACACATTGATAAACTAGAAAAAAAAAAGAGGTTAGTGATTCACACCTTCAGACAGGTCGCAGTTGGCTAAGGAAGGCGTAAGAAGGGACAGTAAGACCTCTTGAATCCAAAGTGTACCTTCTCTCTGTCACATACCCTTAGGCACTAACAATTCAGAAACAAGGATCACAATGTTGTCCTTTCAGCATGTGCCCTGTGGTTTTGCAGCACTAATTGGGTGACAAAAACTGAGAAACTCGATCTCTGAGAAGGATAGTTGGAAAGAAAAATATTTCTTACATGGAACGTAAATCATTCGTGAAAACTCAAGAAATAAACAAAATTTGAGGTTGAACATTAAAAGCATGAGCCACAGAAAGTCATTTCTGAAAACACCAAAGACTGAGGCCACTCTTGCTCTAGAAGCCTCTAATGCAACATGGTCTCCCTCACAGCTGTGTTAAGGCAAGGGCACTATGACTTCCTTTCATCCCACTGATAGTCTAACATATTGTAGTTCTTTACACTGATATTAAATTAAATTCAAACACAGCTAAATCTCAGTGACCCAGCCTTATTTGAAACTGGAAGTGACTCATCTGAAGCATGCAGAAGAAAAGTGCTTCAAAGTCATGTTAACATGTACTGCATATGCAAATATCTACCATGATGTATACAAGGTTTAAACTTTACAGATTATTAGAAAATGAAAGCAAATTGCAACAAGAAAACAGAGAAGCCTGTGTATTCAGGAAAACAAACCAAGAAAAGGGCATTAAATTCCATAAAAAAAGTATCATGGAATCAAATGAAATACTAATGGTTATTTATTTATATTTATCAACCTAAGGACTCTGAGGATCACATTCATTTTAAGTCATAGGTCTTAGAAAAATTAAAACTTCATGCAGAATAAGCAACTGCTGCTATAATGTGCCTTAGAAATTGCTAAACATACAGATGCTGTACTAGGTATTGAGGAAAATACAATTTTATATCAACTTGAATAAAAACATATTAAAAAATTTAGAGAATGTGTCATGTTAAATATAAAAGTTATAACCAACTTTAAGAAGTTGGCTACCTCTGTAAGCTGTGAACTTTGGAGACATCATCAAGAAGAGGCAACATTGAGTTGGACTTTGCAGAATGAGTGTGACAGTACCTAGTGGTAATGTGGCAGAGGGTATGTCAAAGGGAGGGAACATTATATAATAAGGAAAAGGTCGAACCTGCAGGTACATTTAAGCATCTCTGTACACTGAGTATATAGTTTGTGTGAGAGGATAGAAGAGTTCAAAACAAAATGTTTTTTTATGATCTGAAGGAGCTTGAATTTTATTCTCAATGCAATAAGGGATTCATAAGTAAAGATTTCAACAGGGAAAATTATATGATTAGATTTGCATTTCAGAAAGAAAACTGGCAGAGACAGGCTAATTGTTTGCCAAATATGGTGAAGCTGTCAGTCTCTGCCAATACAGGTCCCTATGAATAAATTAAGATTTCTCCACTGCACACACGGAATTTATTGTGAGCAGGAATGAAACTTTTATTGCATTAATCCACTGAAATTTGTGAATTTATCTGTTACAGTAGTTAGCACTAATTTTCTAAATAATAGGCATTGGTTCTTTATATATAGGTGATACTGCAACAGAATTCTGAACACATGACATTATTTTGCAGGGTCAGTGGTATAGGAAGGAAAAGAAAAGCATGTGTGGATATGAGCTAGTTTAGAAAAAGAAATAGTAAGGGAATAATAGAGTTCATATTTTTGCTGCTTTGCAAAATTAGAAAAAATAGTATTCTTAGATTCCAAACAGTACAAAACAAAACTGTGACTTAGTCTGTTTGGGATACTATGACAGAATATCATATACTGGGTGCTTATACACAACAGAAATGTATTTTTCACAGTTCTGGAGGCTGGGAAGTCCAAGACCCAAGCATCAGCAGATTCAGTGTTTTGTGAGAGTTCTCTTTCTGGTTCAAAGTGGTGGTCTTCTTGCTCTGTCCTCATGTGGTTGATGGAGGAAGGGATCTCTCTGGGGTTTTTTATATAAGGACACTAATCTCACGTATGATGGTTCCATCTTCATGATTTAATCACCTCCAAACAATCTCACATCCTAATACCATAACATATGGCTTAAGATTTCAATATATAAATTTGAGCAGAGTACACAAATATTCAGCCTGTAGCATTCCACCCTAGCCCCCTTGTTCTTCAGGTATGCAAAACCTATTTATAAATCCCAAAATCCCTCAATGTCTTAATCCAGCATCAACTCTAAATTCTAAAACCCAGTGTCTCATCTAAACATCATCTAAGTCAGTTACGGATACAATTCATTTTGAGGTGAATTGCTCTCTAGCTGTGAACCTGTGAAGCCAAACCAGTTATGTGCTTTGAACATACAATGGTTGGACAGGCGTAGAATAGACATTCCCGCTCCAAAAAGGGAATATAGCAAAGAAGGAGTAACATTTCCAGATAAGTTCAAACTACAAGGCAAATCCCATGAGATCTTAAAATTCAAGAATAATCTTCTTTGGCTTCATTCTCTGTCCTCTATCCCAGGCCCATGGGGGTAAAGATTTGCCTTCTAGACACACTAGGAGTGGCACTGCCTCTGGATCCACTTGGGTAGGCATCCTGCCCATGCAGCTCTGCTGGGCAGGGATTGGGCACCAAGATTCTGGGTGGTCCCACTCCCTTGGCTTTGGGTGGCCCAGACTCCTCTGCTTTGTGTAGAGGTTACCTGGCCTGTTGCAAATGAGGCAATGGCCCTTCCTTTTGAAATTAAAGAGGCAACCCTGAGATCACTGAGTTACCTTTTGGGAAATCTTCCCTTGTCTTGAAGAACACAATTTGGTTTCTGTTGATACAGCTGCTTAGACCCATGGTTCACATACACACTAATCTCTTTATTAAATGGCTGCCTAAACACACACTTAGCTTTGCCTCCTGAACAATTTCTCATTTTTTGCAATATGGATAGGCTGAGGATTTTTCAAATATTTAATTCTACTTTGCTTTTGCTTAATAATTATAACTTTGGTTCTTATTTCTGTTCTGACATTTTATTATAAGCAATCAGAAAACATGCTGCACCTTCAACGTTTTGCTTAGAAATCACTTCATCTAAATACCCAATTTCATCAGGTACTGTTACTACCTTCTACAAAACACTAGAACCCAAACTCAATTCAGTCAACTTCTTTGCCATGATATAACAAGGATTGCTTTACCATGAGTTTCCAATAACATGTTGCTTGTTTCCACCTAAGACCTCATTGAATGGCCTTTACCATCCATATTCCTACCAACATTAAGTTCAGAATTACATAGGTATTCTCTAAGACTGAGGCTTTCTCTACAGTTCTTTTTTTCTTTCTGAGCTGTCACCAGAATTGCCTATAAAGGCCAGTGTGTGGCAAGGTAGGATTTTTCTAGGATGGATCTCAAAGCCTCTACCTATTACTCAATTGCAAAGTTGCTTCCACATCTTTATGTATTTGTTACACAAGCACCTCCACTTCTAGGTACCAATTTCTGTTTAGTCCATTCAGACTGCTGTAACAGAATACCACAGACTGGGTGACATACAAACAAAAATTGATTTCTCATAGTTATGGAGACTGGTTAAGTCCAAGACCGAGTTGCCAATATGTAGAATTAGTGACTAATGGGAGTCCACTTCCTATTTCACAAATGGTTGTCTTCTTGAAGTATCCTCCTGATGCAGGTAGATCTGGCCATATGGCCTGGCCAGACCCGGGGTCAGGGGGAAGGCACTGTAAGAGGAAGCTGCCTGAAGCAGCAGTAAACAAGACAGTGCAGCATGTGAGGACAGATTTCCTTAACCCCAGGGTGATGCAGCAGGAGGAGGCTTTCACAGAGCATGGGCAAGGCTAGTGAAAAGCCCTCTACTCCCTTCCAGTACATGAAGGAAGAGGGAGGTGCTGACCTGTCCACCTAGCCCGAGAAAAAGATAGGTTTGGCTGGGGTGCTGGACGTTTCCAGAGCACATAGAGTTCGGGCCAGAAGATTTAAGTAGAGGGAAGGGAGAAACACATCATTATTCTTTCCCTCATTTGAGTCAGGGCACATGTGGACCAGTGGGCCATGGAAGCCACATGGCCAGGCAGCAGGCCGTAGTCTGCTGGCAGAGGAGGCAGCATCTGGGGCCGGCAGCACACGTGGCATGTGTAGACTCCAAAAAGAAGCCTAAAGTCCAACAGTGATGGGGAAAGAAGATAAGCTGCTTGGAGGACAACTCAGCAGCCACCTACAATTCCCAAAGGATGGTGTTTTTAAATGGGAGAAGGAACTCTGGGTGTAGCCTTGGATTGCTCTGGCAGAGTGGCAGAGATTTGCTCTGGGTGTTCTAGAGGGGATGGCCTCTGAGATAGAAGCCTGCCGTTCTTCCAAAATTGTGTAGCTTTTGAATAAAGGACCCTTTTCCTTCTTCACTAAACATTTGCCTCTGGAATTTGCCTAGGGATGGTGGTTGGCAGCAGAACCCCATTTCTGTTCAGTAACACTTCCAAGGTTGAAGGAGCAAGTGAGCTCACTGTGGCATCTTTTATAGAGGCACAAATCCCATTCATGAAGGCTTTATCCTCATGACCTAATAACTTCCTTAAAACCCCACCTCCTAATATCAATGCATTGGGGGTTACAACTTCAACATATAAATTTTTTGGAGAATACAAACATTCATTCTACAGCAAGCCAAGAAAGACTTTTTAAGAGGAAAATACCCAGGCAGCAAAGTTTATTTTAAATATTTAGTCTTTCCAATCAAGCATATTATCTCAGATTGCCTCAAGGTCCCCACTCTTAAACTGAGACAGAGATAGGAGACTCAGAAAGCAAATAATAACAATGATAGTAATAATAATAATCAGGTTTGAAAATTACATTTAGGAAATAATTTTGAATGTGTTTTCTGGCATGTGAAACCAGCTGGAAAAGATGAAGTAGAACCTAAGTATCTGAGAAGAATGTTTTATCAACAAACTTTAAGCTCATTTTAAAGAGTATTTGACTGATTTTAAACTTGTTCTGGCAAAAAGATATCCATGAAAATGGCTGGAACACTATACAGCTCTCAAAGAAGAATACATGGCCATGTCTATAATGGACACAGAAGAACATACTGGAGCGAGATTGAATAATGACAAAACAGTTATTTTAACAAAGTATAATCAGGGTGCAATTAAAGGCCTAACTTGTCTTCAGGGAAGGAGATTTAATACCATCAATCAAAAAGGATTTCAAAATTACTACACAACATAAGGATTTTCCATTTTATTCTTTCCAGTGAGAGCTTCATTGCATTGAAGACTTTGTGTGTTCAAGGATGTGAGGAACAGAGATAACTTATTTTTATTTCCTATAATGAATGACCATCAAGTGTCCAAAACAGGATTAAAATCTGTGCATCATCTGGATATTGTGAACTTTGAGGTAGATACAATGATTGAAAGGAAATTGTGAATCATTTCCTTAGATAAGAAGTTGAGTGTGTTCTAAATGCAAAAAGAGGGCAAAATGAATAGTGATCTGCCTGAAGAATGGGCTATAGCAGAAACTGATATTTTTCATTATAGCCTTTCCATCATGGATCCTGGGTTAGTCTATATGTCCTTGCCCTCTTCACAGTTTTATGTGAAGAGATATCATACCATTGAATTGTATAAGGGGCTTGAATCATAATAAATATACATAATCTTCATCCTTTTTCCCTGTCACCTCGCTGGATGCAAAAATCCAGCACTGTATCATAAGACCCAAAGAGATCATAGAGTCACAAGTTGAGAAAGGCAAGACTCCATCATCTGGCTCCCTAATGACTGTAAAGAACAGTGACATCATCAGCCCTCACCAAGGCCCAGTGCATTTTACATGAGGAAGAACTGAACTTCTATTGCATAAAATCACCAATATTTTTGTTGTTATAATAACTATCATTGTATTGAAAACAGTTTAAAAAACTACAAAGCAGAAGTCATGAAAAACACTAGCTGGCTGTTAATATAATTCAGGCAAGAGAGATTGAGGATTGATATTATATAGTAATATTGAATGAAAATGAAAGAATATGATGAGGAAAAGAGAAGAGATAAATAAAACTAAAGTTCTGAATTGAATTAAGGCTACTACTACACATAACAGAAAAGTAGGCCTTTATAAGAAATTTTAAGTGTCTGTAGAACATTCACAAGGCAGGTATATGTATATGAATTTTGAGCAGAGAAAAAAGGTGAAAAAAAGAAAAAAGTTGAATTGGTAGAGATAAGCATGGCATATAAATAATAGTAAAATAATAGAAGCATACAACTTATCTCATAACTCTAACATAATAGAAATTATTTCTATTTATTTAAGGAAGCATAAAAATGTGAGCTATAATCAAGAGGAGATAAATCAATACATACAGATCTCAAGAAAACTGAGATGCAAAAATTAACAGATAATAACTTTGAAACTATTATGATAAATATGCTCCAGATTTTTACATGTTAACCTAATAATGAACAGAAGGAAACCTCATCAAATAAATGAAAACTATTTTTTAAAAAAGAACTGAACATAAATTCTAGAAATCTAAAAAAGATCTAAAATAAACATTTAAGGAATAAGTTCAACTATATATTCCAGTCAAAAGGAGAAAAGATCAATGAACATAAAAAATATTCAATCTGAAAAATATATAGGAAAAAAATTTTAAAATGAAGAGAGCCTAAGTAATTTATGGAGAATATCAACAACTTTCATATAAATTCATTGGGGACCCAGACAAAAATAAAAAAGATAATGGAAATTGCAAATATTTAAAGATATAATGTTCAATTTTTCCTAAATTTGTTGAAAAATATCAGCCTACAAACACAAGAAGTTCAGCTAAGCCCAAAGAGGTCAATACACAAAATGTACCACCTAGAAATAACGTAAGTAAACCACTGAAAACCATATATAAAATAATATCTTAAAAGCAGCTTAAAATGATACATTGTACACAAATGACAACTGATATCTGAAACAATGGAATCAAGAAGACAGTGGGATAAAATCTTTAAAGTGTTGAAAGGAAAATAAAAAGTGTACCTAGACTTCCATATCCAGCAAATATCTTTCAATATGAGTGTGAAATATAGTTGAATAAAGAAAAAAGCACCAGCCAACCCACTCTAAAAGACATGCTAAAGAATCTTAATCTTTAAGTTAATAAGTAAAGTTTCAAAACTCTTAGGGGAAATTATTTTTTTAAGTGTAAACTAATCACTAAGAAGCAGTGACGAACACCAGAAACAGGAAATGTTTGTGTAAGTAAAGATTATCTTTTTATAATTACGTTTCACTTCTTTAAAAGACAGTTACTATTTGTGTTAATTTTACAATGCATGGAGAAGTTATATTAAAAAGTAGAACAGAGAACTGGAGGATAATATATACAATTTTGGAGTTGTGAAGTTCTTGCATTTTACGTGAAGAACAATATTATCTCTAAGTAGCCTGTGATCAAAATAAATATTGTAAGTCTATAGCAAACACTATGAAAATGATGGAAAAAGATATAGATCAAAAACCAGGAGAGAAATTAAAATGGAATAACAAAGTATTTTTTGGATTAGCCCAAAGAGCATATGACTAGAAGGAAAGAAGAACACCAATCAGATGGTAAAATTAAAAATAAGTAGTAAAGTGAAAATTATAGGCCAATATCCCTGAAGAACAATGATGTTAAAATCCTCAAAAAAAAAATCAACAAAGAGGATCCAGTAATACATTAAAAATATCATACACCATGAACAAGTAGTATTTATCTCAGGGATACAAGGTTGGTAGCATATTCACGGATCAACAAATTTAATACATCACATAAAGATGAGGAAAGATAAAGGACACATGATCATGTCAATAGATGCAGAAAAAAAACATTCAGTAAAATCCAGCACCCATTTATCAATAAAACTCTCAATAAAGGGGGAATAGAAGGATCATACCTCAACATAATAAAGGCCATATAGGAAAAACTGACAGCCAACATCATTCTCAATAAGGAAACCTAAAAAAGTTTTTCCTTTAAAATGAGCAAAGGAAGAAGGAAAACTCATTATTTGCAAATGATATGATATTGTACACAGAAAGCACTAAAGATGCCATCAAAAAACTCCTAGACCTAATAAATAAATTTGACAAAGCAAAAGGATACAAAATCAATACTCAGAAATCGATAGCCTTTTTATACACCAATTTTCTATCAGAAAGAGAAACTAAAAACAATGCTATTCAATATTTGCAACAATAACAACATAAAAAAACAAAATACCTACAAATAAATTTAACCAAGGAGGTAAAGGACTTATACTTGGAAAACTACAGAATGTTGAAGGAAGAAATTGAGGAAGATGCAAATAAGTGGAAGCATATACCATATTCATGGACTGGAAGAATTAACATCATTAAAATGTCTATACTACCCAAAGCAATCTATAGATTCAATGCAATTCCTATTAAAATACCAATCACATGTATTTAGAACAAATATTCCAAAACTTTACATGGAACCACAAAAGGCCCCAAATAGCCTAGGTAATCTTGCAAAGGAAGAACAAATTTGGAGATATCACAATACCTGCTATCAAACTATACTATAGGACACTGTAATCAAAACAGCTTGGTACTGTAATGAGAAGAGATATTTAGATCAATGGGACAGGACAAAGAGCTTATGCTTTTATGGTCACTTAATATTTGACTAAGGAAGCATGAGCATAGAATGGCACAAACACAGTCTCTTCAATAAATGCTGTTGGGAAAACTGGATGGGTACATGCAGAAAAATGAAACTAGACCACCAACTTCACCATATACAAGAATAAACTAAAATGGATAAAACACTTAAAGTTGTGAAAACATAAAACCCTAGAAGAAAACATTGGCAGTAAAATCTCAGCTCACACAGCAGTATTTTTGCTGATATATCTCCTATGGCAAGGGAGACAAAGGAAAAACAAACAAATGAGACTATATAAAATTAAAATGCTTCTGCACAGCTAAAGAAACCACTAGCAAGATGAAAAGTGAACCCACTGTATGGGGGAACATTTTTGCCAATGACACATCTAATAAGGGTTTACTCTCTAAAATATAAAAAGAACTAATACAACTCAACGCCAGGAAGACAAATAATCCAATTGATTATGGGCAAAGGACCTGAATAGATAATTCTCAAAAGAGGACATATAGATGAACCATAGATGTGAAATAATTCTCAGCATCACTAATTATCAGAAAGATGCATATTAAAACCACAATGAGATATTACCTCACACAAGTCAGAATGGCTATCATCAATAAATCAACAAAAACAAATGTTGGCAAGGGTGTGGAGAAAAGGGAACTCCAGTGGGGATGCAAACTGGTACAATTAATGTGTAAAACAAGGTGGAGTATCCTGAAAAAAATTAACAATGGAACTCCCTTTTGACCCAGCAATTTCATCTCTGGGAATATATTCTAATAAAAATATATGTATATACAAAAAAAAATGCACCCCTAGGTTCATAGCAGTGCTATTTACAATAGCCAAGATCTGGAAACAGCCCAAGTGCCCATCAGTAGACAAGTGGATAAAAATGGTTTTAATACAGTTATACAATTCTGAAGTATTGGGGATTAGTGCTTTAACATATGAATTGGTGGGAGAGACAATTCAGCCCATAAGACCCTGCTTAATCCATCTAGGTAACTACTTGAGGAATTCATGAGTCTCTTCCTTAAAACTATAGAATTTATGAGCCAAGAGGTCCTCAGTCTCTAGGGATGATCCTTCTAAAAGGGGACACTATAAGATTAAATCTAGGATTGATGTAGGGTCAATTTGGGTTCCTCATGCCAGTATACAGTCTCTCAGTGATAACTGACCTTGATTGCTGTCAAAGGTTGGTGCTGCTGTTTTATAATTAAGGGACAAATAAATATATTTGATGTTCAATTTATCCATTGAGGCAACTGGGGGTGCTCATATGGCCCATTTGAACTATAAGTGAGAAAGTACAGCATCCACATCTGATATGGGCATGATAACTTGAGGACCAGACACGGAGGTTCTCCGGGACTGAAGTCTGAGTTGCCCTACCGTGTAAGCCTCTAGTCCAGCAGAAATGCTACCCAAGGGTAAGGGGACTCAGGAAGGGCTAGGATAAAAGGGAAGTCACAATGCTAGTTACAGCCTTGTTATTAACTGTAGCATTGGTGTTGGTGGCCCATAGTTCTCCCAGTAATGTTTTTCTGGTAAATTGTTTGGTTATTTCCACCACAGAATTCTACAAAAGCTATCCTCGGGTAATGTACCATCTAGATTCATTTTCCAGGTTCTGTGGTTGTGGTTCACTTCTGAGCTTCTGTGAGTATTGGCTGTTACTAGTAGTAGATGCCTCTCTTTCTATGGAAAATCGTTCTTCACTGATTGGAGCTACTTCACACCAGAAGTTATTCAGACCCACTTAGACTCTGAGTAACTTCCAGATATAGGGTTTTAAATGCTGTTCCTCTTGCCTCAAATGTGGGTAGGGCAACAGAGAAATCTGTGCTCCTAACCTCCCTCCTTTCACCACATAGGTCAGGCAAAGTTTAGGCTTGACCTGAACCCACAGTCTTACTTGGTACTTTTCCCTTCCTTATCCTATTCCACGCTCTCCCTTAAGGTTTTCTTTAAAATATCTCTCTCAGTAACCTATGCGCACCCAGACCTCTGTCTCAGGTTTTTGCTTCCCAGGAACTTGATCTAAGACATTTACATGTCAGGCAGGAGATGAGACATTTCCCATCCTGATTTTAGATAAGACATTCGTCTGCAATTGGAAGCAAAATATGTAAGAGTTATTTTCTATCTTCATAATAAAGGATTATATTAATACTATAATATTTTTAAATAGAAAAATTATTTTCTAACTGAATGACATTATGCAATCTGACTAACCAGTACCTAGACATTAGAGACATTGTCAGTTTTGAAATACATACAAAAATATGTAGGCTTCCTGTGCCTAAATATTATGGGTAGATACAACTCTTTGATTTGCATTTTAATATGTAATATTTTAAAGTTTTCCAAAATTTTATTCTCTTTTTCCATGAAACCCTGTTTAATTAACATTGTGGCCTACCTTAATGAATACTTTCTATTTAGCATAGACATCAAACTTAGTGCTAATCAGAAACTATTAAAGTCACTGCTCTACTGAAAATACAACTGCTATTAAGGCAAAATTCCTAATAGTATCTCATTCTAGTTTTTATGATTGCATATTTTATCACAGTATCTATGTGGATATTGATGTAAACTGTCTAATGCATGCATCAGGCAGCTAAGAGGGAAAAATAGTATTAAAAAAAGCAGAGTGATAGAATACAGAACCACAAAATGTGGAGTGGCTAAAATCCATGAAAATCAGGAAATTAGTGGATGGGGCCAATGTTGACACTTCAGTTCTTGATTATCCTAATTAGAGACCATCAGAATATCAAAATGATGTTTATTGAGCCTGGCAAACTGAAACAGTTTCATTGTGCTTATTGCTTGTTTTGGCAGTCATGTTACATTGTAGTGAATAAAATCTCATAAGCCATTTTATAGGAACTCTGGCTAAGTCAGTCCTCTGTCTTCTTGCCCTTGTAAAATTACTGTTTTTAACTCAAATATAAGAATTGCCATTTTTCATCTACTCTTTGTCTTAATAATTTTGGCTTATCTTTATAGTGCATGATCAGTCCATCTCTGAGTTGATGTAATTTTAAGAAGTGTTTCTTGTTTTCAAGGTTTTCAGGGTCTAGAGGAAGAAGGTAATATGTAGACAAGTTATAAAATATTGTGCTACGTAAGTCATAATGAAGGATGGACAGAATTCTATGGGAGAAGATTATATTGGAATTGAGTCTTATAGGATGAATATATACATATTCATCAGATTCAGTGTGTGTGTGTGTGTCTGTATCTCTCTGTGTGTATGTGTGTGTGTGTGTGCATGTGAATAAAGGAAAAATCATTTCAAGCTGAAAGGTTGAGGGAACAGTCTATGCAAAGTATTAAAGTATTCAAGGGCAAAAAAGCATTCTGAAAATGATTGATTATTTGGGTTATTTTCTCTCTTCTTAATAACCAATTCAGTTAAATTGACATGGCATCTTATACTAAATTATAGATTTTTCAGTTTCTTCTACAATCAATATTTTTATTAGAAGAAAAACAGTAAAAAATAACTCAGATATCATTATAACATTAGAGAGGTATATTAAGAAGTGTAAGTTACTCTTTTTTCCCTTGAAATACCTGAATAAGTAATCTTTAGTGTAAAGGCAAATGGCCAGTATGTTATTTTAGATGGTTATAGTTTATGATGGGAAAGACTTTCAAAATTCAATGGCTAAAAAAACTAAAAGTTTTATTTCCTCTCTCCTGAGATTTCAGAAATATACCTAGATATGCAACCATGTGTATATTTTCTTCTTTAATCTTGCCTGGCACTAGATCTGCTCATTTAAGCTAAGAAACAGGAAAGGTTTCTTCTTTACCACATTGATGTGAACTTTCTGGGTTTGTAAGGTATCTCTATCCCCAAAGGTGACCGGGAACACCAGCTATTTTTCAATACACCTGGGCATTGAGTTTTCCATGTGGTAGAAACTGGGAAGGGTAAGAACATAGTAAGCAAAGTATACCCAAATGTCTTAGGCCACAGACTCAATACATATCACATCTGCCCCTCTCTCATTGTCAAGAACTTGGTCACCTGGCTCTGGCTAACACAAATGGTGGGGAAGCACATTCCTGCTGAGCAGTCATGGGCCCAGACACAACCTAATACTGTGGGAAAACTTAGCAGTCTCTCTCTGAAGTGGGGAACCACTGAGAAAGCAAAGAGGCATATTAGTATGGTAATAGCAGATAAAAGAAAATGTTGTCTGGTCCAGAGTATTAACAATGGAGATGGTAGGGAATGGTTAAATCCTGTATGTATTTGGAAAGCTGTGCCACATGGGTTTTCTTGACAGTTGTGTACAAAATGTGAAATACAGAGAACTGTTCAATCATTAAGATTCAGCAATTGAAAAATATGAATAGCCATTGGCAATTGGGAAAGAATACTGTCATTTTTCCCCAAGATAAAGTCTGTATTATTTTATTTTTCTCTTTTCTCTTTACATTTCTTAACTCATTTTATTGTTTTTTTTTATTATTATTTCTAATTCTTTTGAATCGTCACAAGAAGTTGTGTCCAAAAAAAAGGTAAACTCTTTCTGTCAATTATCTTAATATCATATGATTTACCTACTCTGATTCTTTGGTTTGGATTTTTTGCCTTTGTACTACTGAGATGCCTAACAGCCACGTATATTTTTTTATTTACTTTCCTTTGCCTATATTTTTCTCTGTTCTTGGAAATATACAGTTGCAATCTAATGTATGAATGACAATATGGCCTCACCTTTCAATTATGCTTGAAACTATTACTTATATGTTAGTTATAATAATAATATCATTGTGTACGTATGTAAAAAAGCTAACAACAAAATATGACTGTTAATGGAAGAAGCATTTTAATTATACCCACCAGCACTACCAGTCAGTGTGATTTCCCTCAAAAAACAAGGAGGTCAGGTTTTGGATCACCTGGCCAACAGAGATTTTGTTTTGCTTTATTTTTTTCTCCGACCTATCTAATAGGCTAGAATCCTGGTACTTCTCCATTTTAGAATAGTTGTTGACTAGAATTCTGAGTCAATTTTTTCTTTAATTGTAGTTCCTAGATCATCAGCCTCAACATAACCTGAGAACTTGTTAGAAATTCAAAATTAAAGCAGCCAACCCAGACCTAATGACTTAGAAATTCTGGGGATGAAGCCAACAATATGTATATTAAGCTGTCTAAATCCTTTGAGGCATGCTGAAGTTTGAGAAAAACCCCTCTAGCTCTCTGCCACTCATAGAACAGCAGCAGCATTACTTGGAAGCCCATTAAAGACATGGCCCACCCCAGACATATTGAATCAGGGTATGTATTTCAACCACGTCCTTTGGTGATTTGTATGTGCATTAATATTGAACCACACTGCCTAGGTTTTCAAACTTCTGGTGTGAGCAAGTAATACTCATTGCTGGTGTGAGCAAGTAATACTCATTGGCTGTAGAAAGTGTGATGATACTTCCGTTAATAATGCAGCCTCTGTCAGCAGAAGCAAAGGCTTGTCACTAAAACGGTGTCTGCCATGGCCTTTCCCATTTCCTCATATCTGAGATATCAACTGTAGGGCAGGGAAGCTGCTGCTACATTATCTCCTTAAAAGGCAGAAGTTTGTATGTCTTATAGCAGAGCCATTCGGACAAGGAATGATATTACCCAGAGACAGAGGCCAAAATGAATAACTTGTCCTTTTATTTTTGATTGCAGAAATTTTCAGCAGATCCTATCATGTAGTTGGGAAATTTTACCTGATTCTAAAGGTCATATTTAATAGCAAGAGATTTAGAATAGTCAACACCATACTGAAGAACAAAAATTGAAGGATTCATACAAGTCAATTTCAATGAATACTTTAAAAGCATAAAAATCAAGAGATGGATTGGTAAAAGAATAGATGCATTTATTAATGGAATAGAGCAGAACAGTGGCTCCCAACATTTTTTGAACCAGGAACCGGTTTTGTGGAAGAATTTTTCCATGGATAGAGATGGGGGTGGGGTAGGGGTGGGGGCAGGTGCAAGGGAGGAGACAGGAGGCAGAGCTCAGGGGTAATGTGAAGCATTGTTCCCATGCCTGCCACTCACCTCCTGCTGTGCAGCCTGATGCCTAGCAGGTCAAGGGACAGGTACTGAAATCAATATGTGGCCCAGGAGTTGGGAACCCCTGGAGGAGAAGACCCAGAAAAAAAACACACACACAAATATAGTCAACTAATATTTGACAAAGGCAGAAAGATAATGCAATGATAAAGTCTAATCTCAACAAGTGGTGGTGTAACAATTGGACATCTATATGCAAAAAAAAAAAAGAATCAACTTAGACATTAATCCTACAACTTTCTAAAGTTATTCAAAATGGATCATAGACCTACATGTAAAGTGCAAAGCTAACAAATGTCTGGATGAAAATGTAGAACTTTACGTGACCGTGAGTTTGATGATGAGTTTTAGAACCCGTTATGAGTTAAATAGGTTTCCCAACATGTATATTTGAAGCCCTAATCACTAGTACCTCAGAATATGATCTTATGAAAAAACAGGGCCGTGGAAAATGTATTTAGTTGATTTAAGATGACGCTATACTGTAGTAAAGTGGGCCCCTAATCCAGTCTGATTGGTGTCCTTATACAGAAAGGAAATTTGGACACAGGAAGAATGCCAAGTAAAGATTGGAGGTAAGCTGTCACAAGCCAGCAAACTAACCAGAAGCTAAGAGAAAGTCCAGGGACAGATACCTCCAGGTATCTGGATACTTCCAGAGGGAAAACAGCCATTCTGACATCTTGATCTTGAGCTTCTAGCCACCAGACAATTAGATAATAAACTTTTGTTGTTGAAAACACTGAGGTTGTAATACTTTGTAATGGCAGCTCTAGAAAACTGATACAAACACAAGACTAAAAGTACAACTCATGAAAGAAAAAAATGATGACATATTTTATTTAAATTTTAAAATACTTTAAAGCAAAAGACACTGTTAAGAAAACCAAAATACCACCAACTGTCAGGATATATCTCAAAATTACCTATTTGATAAAGGGCTGTATACAAATTATATAAAGAAACATTAGAACATTAAAAATAAGAAAACGAATAACCCAATTAAAAAATGGGAAACTGATCTAAACATATCCTACCAAAGAAGACATATAGATTGCAAGTAAGTATATGAAAAGATACTCAATATAATTTGTCATTAATAGTTGCAAATTAAGGCAACAATGAAATACCACTAGGCACCTATTATAATGATTAAAATAAAAATTAAAAAAAAAACTCTGCAATCTCAATGTCTGACAATCACGTAGAGCAAGAGGAACACTCATGCATTACTGATGTCAATATAACCTATAACAGCCACGTGGAAGACAGGTTGTTACTTTGTTATAAAACTCATTAGTCTTACCACACACTGAAGCAATCACAATTCTAGAACCTTGCAAAAAATTTGTATGGCTGCTTTATACATAATTGTTCAAGACATTCACAATACCAGTGTATCTAAGCAACACAGGAGCCAACTGAAAGAACTGCTGATGGTCAGATCTAGAACTATTTGAACAATAAAATAAAACAGTATTAGAACAAAACCCAAAGTATAAACTAAATATGCATGCGTCCATACTAATATAAATAAATAATTGAATAAATAAGTAAGGGGTGTTAGATATAGCTACTGTGCAGAAGAATTACAAATTATTTATGTATATATTCCGCCCTCAAAGATGCTGAACATAACCTCCATATATTTTAATGTGGGATGTGCATTGTGACTTTCTTCTCAAGGTACAGCATAGAAGGGCTTGGCTAACCTACAATTGAGAACTCTGACAAGTATGCCTCAGCCAGGTGATCAAGGTGAACATCAATAGTGATAAACCATGATTATATTATCTACTGTTGATATGATGTGATCTTATTAGCATCTTACCCTTATGGCTACCTCCCCAAAACACATAATCATAGTGTAATCATGAAACAATATGAATAAGTCCCAATCGAGGGATAGTCTACAAATATCTAACCAGTACTTCTGAAAAGTGTCAAGGTCATCAAAACAAGGAACATCGGAGAAAATATCAGAGCCAAAAGGAGCAAAGGTTGACACGACTATTAGATGTAATGTGGTGTCGTGAATGAGCTCCTGTAACAGAAAAAGGACATTAAGTAATAACTAATGAAATCAGAATATGTTATGGACTTTAGTTAGTAGTGTATCAATATTAGTTCATTAATTTTAACAATCACACCATAAAATGTAAGATGTTAATACTAATGTAAACTGGGTGTATAAGGTATATGGAAAACCTCTGTACTATTTTCACAATTTTCCTGTAATTCTAATACTGCTCTAACATAACATGTTTCTTTTATAAAGTTAAAAAAGAATATGAGTAAATAATTTTAAAAATTATATGTTCTATCATCATATATATGGATATTTTAGGTATTATTTTCCTTTCACATCTTGAGTTTCTCTTCATATTGGCCAAGTAAAATTCAACCTAAAATTCAAAGCTTCAGTTAAAAATACACAATCATAATAAACAGAATGATGAACAGAATAATCAGATGTCTTAGATATCAAACAATGCATTCCATTCATGTTTAACTGAAGTGCAATAACTTATTTTAGTTAATAGACTTTAATTTTTGAGCAGATTCAGACTTAATAGAGTAACTTGTAAATATAATTCTGCATCTGAAAAGAGCCAATACCAGTTGCTTGCTTGGTTGATTACATGATAAATATTTTGTTCCCTACTATATAACACTTACCAATATATGCCAATAATAATTGCAACAAAATCTTTTGCTTTTAAAGATGTGAAAAGGCAGAAATAATCATGTAATCATTTTGTAATTATATGGTACTTACTATGCAATTACATAGTAAATACATTTTAAATTCAAAATAATTACATGGTTATTTGCATTATGCATAGTAACTAATCCAATTTGGACTCATAAAACAGTAGTAGCATCCAAAGGGTTACCCAAATTTCTCCCACCTATGCCACAGGATCAGGAATAATGGAAGTAATTAAAGGAAGTCCTTGAACAAATGCTTGTAGTGCATGATTGGAAATATTCATATTTTTGACATAGGTAGAATTACAAATTAGAGCAGAATGGGATTAGCAATTAGACTATATCAATTAAAATATATGCTAGTATTGATATTGATGTGGTAATATGAAATGGCATTTTATCAAGAACAATTAGACAAGAGTGTTTAGAAGAAAAAATTGGGGCTATTGGCATTATATGTGTTTCTTTTGGATGATAAGGGGCTATCATTTTGCATTTTTAATCACCAAGATTAGTTTTAAAAGAAACATTTGAATTTACTTAGTAATATTTACAAAGGTTTGTAATATATTTGAGACTCTAAAGTGTTTATGTCCCCAAATACATTTTTTTTGGTCTTTTGAAAATAGAAACAAAATACTTATCTTTGAAAGTAAACATTTTGTGAGACAGACTTTTTCCAGAAAAGCAGAACAAGGAGTGCAGGACACTCACCTTAACAACACTTTATATGTAGAAAATTATTTTAAAATACAAATACAGATATTTAATTCTTTGTAAACTTTCCTAAGGGCATACAGCAAGTGGAAAATCATTCATTTGATACAATTTATTAAATTTTAGTAAGTCCAGTGAGAGTCTGTGGCTCTTGAGCCACAACTAATTACCTCTCAACACTCAGAAGGCTTCACCTTGCCCTCGCCAGGTAGCCCAGTTAGTTAGAATGATTTCCTGATTGAAGCACTACTTTTGATCAAACAATGGATTTTGCTGACTCAGGACAATTCCTAGATAGTCAAGTAAAAAGATAAAAATAAGAACAACAGTCTAAGCTAGGTCATCAGAGACATCACATTACAATGAAAATAGACCTTATAGAGTTATTTCAGCAAATTCACTAAACAAATATATAATAATGAAATAATAGCATTAACCCTGAGGGATCAGGAAGAGTTAAGATACCGAGTTGTAGCAATATATTACCTAAAATGTCCAATTTTCAAGAAAAATAATGAGATATGCAAAAAAGAAAAAGTGTGATGGGTATACATGAGAGAAGAATGTAATTCAATGGGGAGTTGAATCATCTTTTCAACAAGTGGTGTTGAGACAATATCCACATGTTAAAAAGTGAATTTGGACTCCTACCTCACACCATAAAAAATTACTCAAATTAGATTGTAAGTATAAATGTAAAAGCTAACACTATAAAAGCCTTAGACAGGAATATATAGGACTGACTCCTTATGACCTTGGATTAGATTATATTTCTTAGATATAATACCCAAAGCACAAAAAGGAAGGTAATCCAATTTATAAATAGGTGAAGGATTTATTTAACTAGTCATTTCTCAACAGAATATGCAATGGCTAATAAGCTCATGAAAAAATGTGCAACATCATTAGCTATTAGGAAAATGCAAATTAAAACCACAATGATTTACCACATCACATTTGGTAGTATAGCTATAATCAAAAGGACAGATAAAACATATAGTCAAGGATGTAGCAAATTAGATACCTCATATTATGTTCGTAGGAATGTAAAATGAGGTAGTCATTTTGGAAAACAGTCGAGCAGCTTCTCGAAACATTAAGGGTGAATTTGCCATATGATCCAATAATCCCACACCGGAAGTACACACAAGAAATGAACACAAATGTCCACATAAAGATTTCTACATGATCATAGCAGCAATATTTAATAGCCAAAAAGAAGAAACGATGCATACATCCATCAAGTGCTGAATGAATGAAAAATTGTTGTTATCCATACAATGGAATAGTATGTGACAATAAAAAGAAATGAAGTGTTGATTGGTGCTACAACATATATAAACCTAAAATATTATGTTAAGTGCAAGAAGCCAGATGCAAAAGACTAGATGATTTTACTTATGTGAAATGTTCAAAAAAGACAATCTTTAGAAATAACAAGTATATTGGTGGTTGTCTGGGACTGGAGTTGGGAACAGGGAGTGACTGCAGGGAATCAGGTATAATTGGGGGGTAATGGAAATTTTCTAAAATTATATTGTCATGATATTTCCACACATTTGTTAATAAAAATTATCAAATTGTACTCCAAAACTAAGTGCATTTATGGTACACATATGCTACTTCAATAAATATGATTTTTTAAAGTATGTTTCTTGATAAATAACTATTGTAACCACCACTCATACCTTAAGTAAAAGATATTCATGCCAAATACAGAAATATCTATATAGATATATAGATAAATAGATAGAGATATAGATAAGTAAGTAGGCAGATATATAGACACTCTGTCTCCCACACCATCACATTTTCTGCCTTTTATTTGGGAAGTACTGGGTATCAGTCATAATAGAAAACTAAAATTAAGAGTTGTAATCCTGTATTCTGATTTATTCCAAGTAATAGGAACAAATCCATTTTAAGAATATTTAAATAATATTCAAACTTTATATTGGTTTAATAGATCTTAGTTTCTTTCGTGGATGTTAGATATATTTCCAAATAACATGAGAATAGCTACCTTAAAATTTTAAATACTTTGTTATTTTTAGAATTCTGCACTTAATTCTAGTAAGCAACGTAATCTAAAATCAACTTTTAGTTGGACTTTGCTGCTATCTTAAAAATATATCTTTCATAATGTATTTATAATATGGATTAAATCAAAAGGCATAATGTTAACATCCAACCCTGTTGTTTATTCAATTCAATCTACTTATATATACAAAATCTGATATTTACCTCTTAAAATATTTAACAGGCATAAGTGCCCATAAATCAGTTATGACAATCATTGTTAAAGCAATCAATAGTAAGGAATATGCATTAATTCAAATGATATTGATAGGCTCATGAACTTGCATCAGTCTTCTGTGAAGTAAGAAAAATGAGACATCTTCCAAAAATCAATATTTCCCTTTTTATGTCATTCACTTGAAGATTATCAATAATACATTACTTTTTTACCTTATGTGTCAATGGTCTGATTTTTAAGTACAGGCATTTTTACACTTTAATCTAAAATGATAATTTACAAGAAACTGAGGGGCTAAAACTCTATTGAGGAAATACTTTTTGAATTGTATTGCTTAAATATACATATACATTATATATATATATATATACACACAACATATGTATATGCATATCCTAGTGATGCACTTTTGTGTGCAGTAACATAAAGCTGTGTTTTTCAATATGCACCCCTCTCCCCCACAAAAAATATGCTCACTAGTTTTATTCTGAAGCAAAATTGCATGAAAGGAATAACGGAATCTCAGTTTACGTCTTTTTTTAGCCCCTGTGTACTGAGCTGTTATACAGGTATGTATTTAGGTAAAAGTACAAAATGTGAAATTACAACACCCATTCATCAAAAACTAAACATTTTAATTGGTTGTAGGTGGAAAATATCTACTTGACAGTCAGTTTCTCACTTTTCCTGTAAGTGCTTTGCTGCTTGGGTGCCTAATCTTGTTTAGTGTAGGAAAAGTAATTTGACATGAAAGTACCTAGATGGCTGCCGAAAATTAATTGCCAATTAAAAAAGAAAAATGTTTGTGCTACTCTATAAACAAGCGGACGTATAAACCTTTCAGTCTTGTTGCTTTATTTATGTCTTTATAGATCTGGTTTCAAGCTATTTGCATACAATTTACAAATTCACATTATAATTCTCCAGTATATTTATGATTTTATAGTTGTATATATTTTACCTCCCTGAGAAATATTTATTTCTGTATGTTTCTGCTGCTTATTATTTAACAAAAACATCACATTGCATTTGATAGCTTATGTGTCTTCTTTTGAATAAGATGTTTTCATTTGTAAATGGGAAAGAAAATATTTACCAACACAGATAGGTACAGATGAGCACATACATGTGTGTGCAACATACACACACAAACACATACATGCACAGACATACATGCACACACCACAAAAGCTCTATTTTAGAAAACACTCTATACCCTTCATCTCTATGTTAGTCTCTAAAACACTGAGTATAATAGTTTTTCCTTTATAAGTGCTTTCATATAGAAATTTTCTTTGAGAAATTAATGGATTCTGAGGAGTTTAGTACTTGAATACTTGTAAACTATTGTTTATAACAAAATGAAAAGACCACCCACTGAATGGGAGAACACATATGCCAATGATACATTTGATAAAGGTTTAATATTCAAAATTTATAAAGAACTTATACAACTCAGCGCCAAAAACAAACAAATATACAATCCAATTCGAATATGGGCAAAGGACCTGAACAAACAGTTCTCCGAAGAGGATATACAGAGGGTCCATAGGCATATGAAACAATGCTCAATTTCACTAGCCATAAGAAAGATGCAAATTAAAGCCACAATGAGGTACCACTTCACACCAGTCATAATGGCCATTATAAACAAATCAACAAACAGCAAATGCTGGAGAGGATGTGGAGACAAGGGAACTGTGCACTGTTGGTGGGAATGCAGACTGGTGCAGCCACTGTGGAAAACAGTATGGAATTATCTCAAAAAATAAAAAATGGAACTGCCTTAAGACCCAGTGAGTATGGAGTTATCTCAAAAAATAAAAAATGGAACTGCCTTAAGACCCAGTGATTCCACTTCTGGGAATATTTTTAAAGAAACTTGAAACACCAAGAAAATATATTTAAATATTTGTTAATTTTCTACTACATGTCCTATCCTTTGAGAGGTGCCTTTATATATTATCTCATTACTTTTCTGTAAGGTGGGTGTTAATAGCTATAATGTAAAACAATGAAGTAAGTCTTACCTGAGTACAATATAACCTTTGTACTCACAAGACTACAAAACAATTTTTACCCTATATCTCCAGCCAGTCCCTGTACTTTTTGAAACATATTTTAAAACAGTGCTGTGGCTGAAATAATTGCTTACCATTCCTCAAACATGTCTCAGTAGGACAACTGCTCCAAGAATTGGTTTTATTTAAAAATTAGGGAGAGACAACTATACGTCTTCATTTTATAACATAAATTTTATTATTATATATGGCATAAAGTACATATTTATATAATATTAAATAATGCAAAATTATCTGTACTTTTGAGATAAATAAGAGAATATTATGCTAAGTGAAATAAGCCAGTCAGAGAAAGACAAATATCGTATGATTTCACTCATATGTGGAATCTAATGAACAAACTGAACTAACAAGCAAAATAAATAGAGACAGACATTGATGGAGAACAGGAAGCCAGCTAAGGGTGCAGGGTGGGAGTAGAGGGATTGAGCAAAAAGGAAAAAGGACTCATGGTCATGGACCAGAGTGTGGTGACTGGGGGAGGGTGGGAGAGGGAGGTTTAAGGGGACTAAATAGTAATGGAAAAAACATAGTAACAAAAACTAATAGAAATTTAAAGAGACTTCAAATGAATTTCTAGCTTCAGTTGGCATTTCCTAGGTAGATGAAGAATTGTGACTTGGTGAATTGTTCGCATGACTTTCAAACAGAACAAGTCGTGTGTTGCAGCTGCAGATTGCATTGTGCCCAGTTCTCACTTCAAATCTGTGCAATTACATGTCTATTCACACAGCCATATCTGCAATATGCAATATGAGGTGTAACTTCTCTTTCACAAGTGCTCCATAGGTATAAGCTAAGTGAATATATACATTAATGGCAATGATTATTTCACTAATATTGTTCTCCCTTACTAGACTACAAGATTCCTGAATCCAGGAGTTGTGTTGTCTGTAATGCTTACTTTTATTGCATCAAGAATTTGGTTGGAGGTTGGCATATCAGGCACCATATATGTGGAGGAAAAATGTACAGAAGTGCACACTCATAGAGAAACACCTCAATCTTTATCTCCCACCCAACTCGTTTGTGTCTGTAGAACTATTTGCCAGAGAATCTTGGTTGGAATGCTGCACGTTATTTTACTCTCTCTATACATGGTCTGTCACACCACTATTACCATCCAAGCAGAAAGCTCATTATATGCTCATGCTGACGTCATAGTGCCATGCAGAAGACGTTTCTCATGATGTCGACTGATCTAACAGCAAAAGCAGTTCACGGTCAGTGTGAATTCTTCTAGAATGCTTACATATTTGACATTTAATAAAATTATGATATGCATTAAATCTTGATAAAATATATGTTTTCATCCTCCTCATAAGAGCAAATGTGATGAAATCTGTGATTAGAATCAGAGAATATTGGTCTTGGTCCTAGATCTGCTCCCATACACTGTATGCCCATATATGAATTTCTTAAGTTATCTCATTCAGTTTTTACCTTTGAACTTGCAGAATATATTTGACCTACAAATATCTCTGGGTTGTTTTGAGGAAGAAATGAGAGAATGCATGGTAAGATGCTTTGTAAATTGAAACCATGGTATACATATGTTTTTCTGTGACTTTTTGGTTCCTGGCCAGGTGACAGTTCAACCAGCTTTTCTGCCAGATTTGACAAGCTGAGCTTCAAACAAAAGATACAAACTATTTGTCTTTCACCACCTGGCCTATTTCACTAAGAATAATACTCTCCAGTCCCATCCATATTGTTGCAAAAGGTAGGACTTCCTTGTTTCTGTTGTGTAGTATTCCATTGTGTAAATGTACCAATGCTTTTTCACCTACTCATCCATTAATGGGCATTTAGACTGTTTCCAGCACTTGGTTACTGTAAATAATGCTGCTATGAACATAGAGGTGCATAAGTTCTTTTGAACTGGTGTTTCAGGATTCTTCAGGTATAATCCTAGCAATGGAATTGGTGGATCATAAGGCAGTTACATTTTTAGTTTTTTGAGGAAATTCCATACTATTTTCCACAGTGGCTGCACCAGTCTGCATTCCCACCAACAGTGCAGTAGGATTCCCTTTTATCTACATCCTCACCAGCACTTGTTTGATGATTTGTTGATGATGGCCATTCTGATAAGTGTGAAGTGGTATCTCATTGTGGTTTTATTTGCATCTCTCTAATGGCTAGTGTTGTTAAGCATTCTTTCATATGTCTATGGACCCTGTGTATGTCCTCCTTGGAGAAGTGTCTATTCAGATCCTTTGCCCATTTTTTAATTGGGTTGTCTGTCTTCTTGGTGTTGAGTCATGTAAGTTCTCTATATATTTTGGAGGTCAAACACTTGTCTCATCTAATACAGGAACCTAAGGAACAAAACAAACAAATGAGCAAAATAGAACCAGAAACATGGGAACAAGGGACAGACTGACAGTGACCAGAGGGGAGGTGGTTGTGGGAGAAGAGAGGAAAGAAGGGGAAGGGTCTAGTCAAGGAACTAGTATAAATAACCCAGGGACATGGACAACAGGGTGGGGATTGACTGTGGGAGAGGGAGGAAATTGGCAGGGCAGAGGAGAACAATGGGGGTTAAATGGGACACCTGTAATAGAACAACAATAAAAAAATGGAAAAAAAAAAGATATAAAGCTAAAATGGTCCATTTAAACATCTTTGCATTTAGTCAAACTACTGCCATATTGGCTGATGTAGCAATGGGAGCAAAGTCTCCCTTTATCATCAATTACAAAGGTTTTCATTCCATAGAAAAGAGGAACATTTTCCAAAGGGGTTCTGTTATTCCTCTCTGGTTACACCTGCCCCCTGCCATACTAGACTAGTCAACACGGATTTATGCTCAAAATGAATTGATCGCATGCAGTAGTTCTTTTTTGCATATTATCAGTGTACATTTGTTGTTACTCTCTCTATGGTCATAGTTTCTACTATGAATGAAAAGGTGCCAATAAACTGTTTTGAATACTTTAAAGAGATGTTTTAAAACAATTTTTTAAATGTTACTGTGTGGTGATGGCAGATGTTTCATGGTGCTTATTGCTTAATTCATATGAGTAATGCCTATATGCTAGAAAATCCTAACTGTCTGAAAATTAAGAACATAAGTATATGTATAGATAAATGAGCTCCACTTCTAAAAATAGCTTTGAGGTTATACTCAGTTTCATATATATGTTATTGTCCCATACTTGATTTCAATGACTCTGCGTCAAATACAGATTGTGTGTGTTTTTGTGAGTATTATGTGAGAACCATGATCACTTATAGAACACTATTTCTAAGTTTACTATTTACAAATTTATTTTTGAAAGGTATTTTTCCCTTAGACGTATAAATTTAAAGAATGCAACATGATGCCAAAGGAGTAAACTTTTTAACTCCACAGGAGCATAGGTGATTTGTAACTTTTAAATGACACATTTAAATTTACATCACAAAAAATACAGTCACTTTATTTAGATGTATCAACAATATATTTAAGCTGCCACATGCTTTTTGACAAGCAGTTTGGCCTGAGGTAGCAGCAGACAATAAAATATTTCAGTCAATATTATATTTCTCAGATATCAACCATTAATGGGTGGTTGAATATTTTACATATGCTATTTTACCTAACTTAAAGTAGACAGTAAAATTCAATTTAGAACCTTAAAACTATCTTCCCCTACTAAATAAACCATAGGTGTCCCCTACACTTCTGACACTAATGTAATTATTATTAGCTTGCAATTCTTATCTGAGACAGTTATATAGATAAAGTAAGTCCTAAGTAACATTAAATCGGCCAATTTGACATTCTTCTCAGTAATGACCCTTACAGGGCTGTTTTGCTGTAGAATACGGGTATGATTAAGTAATGGCAGGCAGGTCCTTACTGACATTAGTTATTTACAAGTCACTTATTCTTACTTTTTCTGAGCTCTTTAGGTCATAGATAATGAATATTTATTAAATCTTTTGAAAAGTCTAAAGAAAAACATATATTAAATAAATATTTGTAGACTTCAGACTATGACAAAAGATATTTTACCATGAGAATATTTCACAAAATTGAAGTGTCTTATATAATCACAAATACGTAGATCTGTTTCATTAAAAGACATTTTCTTAAACTGTCATTTGAAAATCACAGTGTTATTCAGTGTGGTTTAAAAATATATATTCTCATTATCTAAGAAAAATTTCCCACACTCACATTGGCAAAAATCTGAATATGTTTCTTTTTAAAAACTCAGTTTATAGTCTGACTCCTCATCATTGTTTTATGTGTAAAATAAAGATATTAATAATGTCATCCTGATTATTTTATAATGTTCTTGTAATAAAGTTTTAAAGATAAATGGTCATATGAAAAAGCGTTGAAAACAGAAAGTTTCTACTGTAAATTAGAAGATTAGATTCCCATTGTAGAACTTGAAGGAATCACTCAGGCATTGACTTGGCAATAAAAAAAGTGCTTCACTTTAATAAATATTGTTACTGAATTCCTTCTCTGAACTAGGAGTTCTTGAAGTTGGAAGTTAATTTCCCTGCTTAGTGCACCATATTTAGACACAGAAGTTTCAGTTCTCATATAATGTGTATGGTTGAGGCAAAGAGAAATTAGGGCATAGCATTCCAAGGAAGGAACTGGATTTGAGCACTGAAAATTGTTCCCATAGAGGGAGACAACTTCCTGAACAAAAATCTCTTACTTGAAACAAAATATAAGCTAATTTGGAAACTTAGGCATCTGCACATAGGGTGTCCACTGGTCTGGGGCATATTTCCTCTGCATTAGTCAACTTGTGTTGTAATAATTCTTCATAAAAACAGTTACAGAATTTTAGTGGCTTACAACACAAATATTTGTCTGGCACATAGATCTGCAAAGTGGGTGTATTGTCTCTCTTACAGTCTGCAGATAAGGCTCACATTAACCCTGCCTGTCTTTCATTTCAGTACCAAAGCTTGCGAAGCACTTACTATTTAGGATGTTTCTCATTTTCATGGTGGGAAGCAGGATAGCTAGAGTGTAAGCCAAACCAAGCAAGTCCATACAAGCGCATTTAAATCCAGCTCACCTTCCATTGGATAAAGCAACTTATAGGGCCCAGCTCGAGGTCAACAAGGCTGATAATTATACTATTTCCATTGTGAACGGTGGCAAGGGTGAAGGCAAAGGGTGTTCTAAACAAATTATACAATCCCCATACCCACAAAGGTGAGAGACTACTTGTTATGACAGAGAAAATGTCAAAACATTTGTGGTAAGCCTTTCAGGATTTCAGAGGGAACATAAATTACATTTGATGATATGTCTCTAAAACAATTAGTGAGTAACCTGAAACTACCATCTTTCAGTGGGGTCATTGGTGGAAGACAATTCTGCAGGGCTCTTTTGCATTCTTTAAATCAAGTAAGCAGGGCACTGACTGACCTTTGTCCAGGATTATCTTTTAAAACAGTTTTGTATAGCAAAGAGTGTTGAAAGATAGAGATAATGTCTTGCCCTTACATATATTTTATAATACCTTATAATATCCCTCTTACTATTTATAACTTTTCAGAATTACATATATGTAATTGTTATGTTGATTATGTAGTTCAAATTATCTATAGCCTTATAAAATTTTTTTCTGTTTGATCTATCAATTACTAAGAGAGCTATTCTAAAATTGTCCACTCTAATGGTACATTTGTCTATGTTTCCTTATGATATATCTCTTTTGTGCTATGCATTTTAAGGATATGTCACTAGGCACAAAATATTTATAGAGTTTTAATATCTTCCTATCAAAATATGCTTTTTATATTATTTAGTGACTTTATAATAATGCTCTTTATTTTACTCTTTCTTTTCTTTTTCTTGATAATACTGCTTTTGAGTTTCTGTGGCATCAGCTCACAAATTTACTTGTCTGGTTCTAAATTTCCTGTTGTTGACAAATGGTTAAACAAATATGGCAGATGGCTCACAAACTATCAGGCAGATATTTATTTTCTAGCTGTGGTCATGACAGTGACGATATAATACAAAAGCCTGAAGTTGTCATCATAGTTTTTGATTCCCCAGATTTGGAAGTGGTAGAGTTTGTAGCTCTCTAGGGAGGTCAATTCAGAGACATTGTTCTACCTGTCATTTCTGAATTCTATACTACATCACCCAACAGTTTCAAAGATCTCATTCCTTATAATAAGTTCTTCTCTTGTAAAACTATCTATAATAGATTCTATCTGTCACTGAAACTCATATAATATGGTAAATGATAACACAACTCTAGCGATGGGAATCTGGGCTTGATGCCTCGTTAGTCTTGAGAGTAGTATATTAACTTAATTCCAAAGATTGTAAATGAGTTGCCTAAATTATCCCTCTTGATTTCCCGTACAAATGGATTCTGCTACACCACCGTACCACAAGAGCTAGGACTATAAGACCTTAAGAGTGAATGACTGTTTTATGCACTGGAGAATTTAAAGCTACTATAACATGCAAGGCTTTAAGTCTTAAGTTCTTGAATAAAGGCATGGTAGAAAGAAGATTTCTATGACTGCCTTAAAAAAAAATCAAAGCCAGATGCTCTGGGTTGAGAAATTACAGCATATGTTTAGTTTACAGAGCCTTTGGTATCACATGTACTAATGGAGCACACACTGGGAAAGAATTGGGTAGTGGTATTAGCATAATAATGTTTTAAAGGATTTATTTGATTCAGATTACCCTCAAACTTCATCTGAGTCTTGCTTGCCAGCAGAATCAACATTGTCTTACAGATCTTGGAGGGGCATTACCTCATGCTCACCTCTACTACCTATCGGTGCCTATACGCCTTTTACTAGAGTCAGATTCCAGCCTGTCATATACTTAGGAGACACTTACACCCCATGAAAAAAATGCAGAATTATGTTAACATACAGTGACAAAAGTCTCAAACTATTGTGTGGAGTAATTTCTGAAACATAAGATTAAAAATGATAGAACATGGTTTTACATTGGATTTATTGATATGAACATATATCTCAGATCTTCATGCTGCCCAATCAAAAAATATGTATTTTAATTTTCTAGTAGTCACATAAAAGCTAAAAAAAAGTAAAATGCATTTTATTAACATATTTTGTTGATCCAATCTATCTTAAATAATGTCACTTCCAAATAAAGTCAATCTAAATATTAAGCACTTATTTTACTTTGTTTTTTTCTATTCCTTCAAAATCCAGTATCATTTTACATTTAAGCATATCTCAATTCAGATGCTAAGTTTTCATGAGAAAGCATTTTACTTGTTTAAATATAATAAAACTTACAGTTAGGAAAGTAGATTCACATCCCCAAGATTTTCCAAACATAATAAAAGTTTTGAATAACAATCAAATATCATTTTCTATTCATATTTACATCAACTTTAATAAAACTGATTCATATTATTACAAAAGTTCTTTTTACTTTGAAACAAAAGCATGTAATTTAAAAACCACGCCTATCCAAGTTAAATAAATTTAATAATTCTTGTGTCAAAATAATGTTATTATTGATCTGTACAATGAAAGTTTCAATTTCAACATAAAGTGCGCACCTGCCTAACACAAAAATAAGCTCTCAATTTTCTTAGATTTTTAAAATTCAGCTTGTTGATGAGCAATATGGCATCAGTGGAAAATAGAAAGCACACTGCCATTTTGTCTTTGATTATTGAATATTTACCAAGCATTCCTTTTGTTCCAAGAAACCTTGCATTGAAATGACAGTACAATAAATCCTTGTTAATAAATCTTCCATGACTCATCAAATGAGCACTGGTGAAGTATACAAGACTGTTAAAATAATTGACTCCTATTTTTCTCTTAATTTCATAAAATAATGACTATTCAGAGCATTTCCATGTATATGAGGAGGGGACCCCTCACCAAAAAAAGAAATTATCTATCCCTTGGAGTACACGCTTCCCTGGCTAGGTGAGTGTTCTAGGATCCCATCTGTATCAGTGCACCAGTTTGCATTGTTATGAGAGGCTGTTTTTGGCATGGTGAATTATTTTTTCGAAGACTCTTTCAATGTACTTGCCCATTTCATGATGGGTGACTTGCCAGAGCACCTACCCACCCATGCCCAAGCCCACACCATGCTGAGTGTTCCTCACTTTTTGACCAAAAATGGCATGACCCCCTTGCTCCACCCTCCCTATTAACCCAATCTTGCCCTGAGCAACATTTTTGTTTTCTTTTGTTTTCCCAGAAGAAAAATGTCTTCAAAGGGAAACAGTTTGCTGATGTGAAAGAGGTGAAATGAAAAAATGGCAGAAGAACTAAAAGGCATCAAAACCAATAGGTTCCAAAACTGTTTTGGGCAGCGGGAAAAAAATCTTGATTGATGTCTTGCATCAAATGGGAGGTACTTTGAAGGTGACTAAAGTTTAAACATGTAAGACTAAATACACAATTTTTTATAAATAAATTTCATTTTGGGGTCCCCCCTCATACACACACACACACACACACACACACACACACACACAAATAAATAATTTTAACAATTACATCCTGACACTTTTCATAAAATTAGCTTCTGAAAACTGAGTAAAGATATTTCTAATATGCACATTCAGCAGAATGAAGTAATTAGGGAAATTTCAATCTCTTGTTACAAAATTAACATAAATCTATGTTTTAACCAAACAGGTGGAGTACTGTCTGATGGGAAAGTATTTTTGTCATAGATATGTCATATATATATATTTAGCCATATATGTTACGTATGGCTAAAATCTTGTTTGAAAGATGAAAATATTCATATATGTATATATGAATATAGATATATATTCATGTTTTACTTTTTTATGTCACAAGTTGATTTTCTTTAGAAGTCTAGAATTTCTTTGAGATAAAAAATACCCAAATATTAATTCAACAGTATCTTTTATACTGCTTAAGTTAAAGAAAAGCATAAAATTTTCTAACTTTGATTCAATTAATTTTTAATATTTTTAGAAATATTTCATATTAGTCTTTTATTCCTAAATTTCTAATATCTTTAAAACTTTTAGAACTTACATAATAATTTCTTATCTCTTCATCTTAATAATTTAGAACAACTACCCAAAACATTTTATAGCTGAGTAAATTTTCATTCATATTCTCTTAAAAGCTTTTAAAACTTTTTTTTAATGTTAGACATTTAATTCTGATTTCAGCTAAATAATTATTTATTATTTTGTGTGTTGAGTAAAATACTTTTTTTCAAATGAATTATGCATTTTCTAACTATATTTCTTTATATTATTCACATTACTTTGTTAATTTTTAAATCACATTTCTTTACAAGACAAACAGCTTTCTCAGTTTGGTCTACCACATCAAACTGTAATTTCCATTTGTGGTGAAATTTGCAACTTATTTTTTCCCGTTATATTTTTTCTGTTACTGTTGTTTTTGTGGTGGTAGTTTCTGCATTTCTATTTAATTCTGCATCAATAATATGTCTTAATTTTAAATTTATAAATTTGTCCATATATATTTCTTTGAATATTCAATTTTATAATTAAAATAATAATGCATTTCTATTTATTTTAAATACTATAAACAATTTACTTAAGAACTATGAATTACCTAGGTATCACTTTTCTATATAAAATATTCAAATAAACATACAATATTATATCAATGGAACCATGCACAGAATGAAAAGACAACTTACTGAATGGGAGAACATATTTGCCAATATTCCTATTGATAAGGGGTTAACATACAAAATTTATAAAACTTATGCAACTTAACATACACACAAAACTCACAGAATTCAATTTTAAAAAATGGGCAAAGGACCTGAATAGAAACTTCTCCAAAGAGGACTTACAAATGGCCAGTAGACATGAGAAAAGATGCTCAACATAACTAATCATCAAAGAAATACAAAAGAAAACCACAATGATAAACCACCTCACACCTGTCAGAATGGCTGTCATCAATAAATCAATAAAGCAATAGCGAGGACGTGGAGAAAAGAGAATTCTTGTGCATTGCTGGTAGGAATGGATATCGGTGCAGTTACTGTGGAAAGCAATATGAAATTACTTCAAAAATTAAATATTGAAATGCCTTATGACCCAGTGATTGCACTTCTAGGAATTTATCTGAAGAAATCAAAAACACTAATTAGAAAGAATATATACACCCCTGTGTTCATTGCAGCATTATTTAAAACAGCCAAGATTTGAACAGCCCAAGTTCCCATCAGTAGGTGAGTGGGTAAAAAAAGCTGTGGTACATTTACACAATGGAATACTACTTGGCCGTGAAAAAGAAGAAAATTTTAACTTTTACGACACATGGATAGACTTGAAGATTATTATGGTAAGTGAAAGAAGCCAGTGAGAAAAACGCAAATAGCATATGATTTCAGTTATGTGTAGAATCCAATGAATAAAATAAACTAATGAAGAAAATAGAAACAGAGGCATGGATTACATGGAACAGACTGACAGCTGTCAGAGGGAAGGGGTTTAGGTGTGCTGGGTGTAAAAGGTAAAGGGATTAAGTGAAGAAAAAAATTAATAGACACAAACAACAGTATGGTGATTACCAGAGGGAAAAAGGGGGTATGGGAATGTAGAAGAGGGTAAACTGAGAATAACTAGTGATGGAAATAGACTTGCCTTCAGGTGGTGAACACACAATACAATATGCAGATGATGTATTATAGAATAGTACACCTGAAACCTATATAGTTTTATCTACCAATGTTACCCCAATAAATTCAATAAAAAATTTAAAAACAGTCTGAAACATAAACAAAAATTATAAAAAGAAGGGGATGCTGGATTAAATTTATTAGATGTCTCATGTGAAAGCCAAGATGATAATTCTTTCACTATGGGAATGGGAAATATATCGATTAAGGGAGTGTGTTTATACTTTATAGACTAGTGATGATTGTGAGAGATAATGCCATTGAAATAGACTCCCCGATTTGAATGGAGTTATAAGCTATTGGGTTCCAGAGAACAAGCAAAACAAATAATGATAAGAAATAAGGTGGGTCTTGGCCTAATGGCTCAGTTGGTTGGAGCATTGCTCCGTATACCAAAAAATTTACAAGTTAGATTCCTGTGACTAGATTGTGGGTTTGATCCCCAGTTGGGGTACATACAGGAGAAAACCAATCAATGCTTCTCAGTCACATCTCTCTCCTTCTCTCTCTTTAAAATCAATAAACATATCCTCAGGTAAAATTTTTTTTTTTTAAGTAATTTGGACATGGTAATCATGATAGACAACTGGGTATATGTGATATTCAGAACTAATGTTCATTGATCTTTGATAGTAACTACTTGCTTATAGGCCTCTTTTAATTAAAATAGGTGGACATCTCGAAAATGTCCAAAACAACAGTAGTTGACATAACAGAGGTCTGACTTAAAGTCCTCTTATAAAGAATCACAGTCCTTCACCTGAGTAAGGTAATAAAACTCTCATTGAATAAATATGATAACATTACAATTACATATGATTAATATATAATACATTCTAGACTTCCCAAAAGGAATATGCAAGCACACATACATTTGTGCTCCCAGAGAAGGGGAAATATCAATATTTCTCTGTCATATTATAAATTTGCTCTTTGATAATATTAATTTCTAGGGAACTAAACACCACTCTGGCACCCATATCAAAGTCAGGTTCTATGATCAATAGAGTTTATGTCACTCTATTTCATGGTAAACTCAATATTTTCCTGTGTATTTATTCTGTGGTAATTTGTACAAGTCCTGTGTTGTTCAGTTGGAATAGATATACTCAACAGCAGGCAGAAACTCACCATTGCCTCCCTCAAATAGCATTTTATGGTAATAACAGATAAGTATAAGCCTATGAAAGTCTTCCCCCATACAAAATTGGTAAACAAAAATAATACTCTAACCTTTAAACAACAGCAGGCATTAGTGCCACCATCAGAAATTGGAAAGATTCAGAGGGTGTGTTTGATTCTGCATTCCCAAATAACTCAACCATTTGACCTTTGTGGTAGACAGTTGAGTCTTAGAGAATGACAATGGTTATCTTAAACAGATGGTAAGTGCAAATGTAGCTTCCATTTCAGATGCAGTATGAAGAAAAGCAATAGAGGCCTTGGCATCTGAAACTCTTATACTGCTACACCAAATGCATTTTTATCTCTTCCAGTGAACAGAGAACAGCAGAAGCAATTTGCTTTCACTTGAAAGAGCAAGTAGCACTTGTATATATTGAATCGCCATCACTGACCACCTGCCATGCATCAATTAGCAACACCAATCATAGACTTGAGGATAACTTATTTTTCACCATGGTTTCTCAGACCATATAAATTTTGATCTACAATTTTATTTTTGAGTAAATAAAATAAATCAATGGCTGATACCTATGGAATTCAGTGATATTACAAGGCACCCCATCTCCAAAAGATAGGGGCAGAACAGCCTCTTAAAGACATAGTCCCAGTGGGAGCTAATGATTTCAGAAGAGTCATTGCTGGTCTGCAGCACAGGGTACATGCTCTGAATTTTTAATGAATATTTGGAGCTCTTTCTTGCTTAGCCAGGACACATTTAAGGTCTAGGCGCCAAGATATTCTCCTCACAAATCCTAATGACTATCATCAAAATATTTGCTGCTTGTTTTGACTTTAAGTTCTGCCAGTAGAGGGTTAACTCATTGGTTAAGGAGAGGTGTTTTTTCACTGCAAGACCCAAAACTAATTTTGTTGAATGAAAGTTGAAGTTACCATCAAGTCAACAGGGAAAATAGTGAAAGAAAGAAAGAGAAAAAAAAGAGGGACCACTTTTTTGGCTCAGGTGATTGACAGTCCAAGGGAAAATGGGTTGTTCTTATACATTTGGCAGGGAGAAGTTTATCTAGATACAGAATTAATTATCCTGTCTATGTCTAGTAGTAAAATTTATATCATACTTCAGATTCTTTAGGAATTAAGATTTAGTCACTAACTACAGCATCATGAATAACCTAAATCATGCCCATAATTAGCATTTATAGTTTCTTCCTTTCTATCTTTACCAGATACATTTTTGCATCTGTAATAATGCTGTCATCTCTCCCATTCTCCTACTATTTTTCTATGGTATGTTCATACTTCTTGGAACAAGTCAGGCAAGTAATATGATTGTATACATTTTAAATATATCATTTTATCCAATATTTGGAAAATGGATTGTAGATAAGCTATATATTAGAATTTTAGTACCTTACTGTGAAAGTTTATTCCTGAATGATAGACATGTTGTTTGGCTAAGGCATCCTTGTTCTGAATACAGGTCAATGAAGGACCACAATCTGGAACATTGCTAACGACTGACTAAGACAACCTTAACAGAAATTCAGATTAAGTTATTTCTCACTTTGCATGCCTCATACAGCTACAAAGAGCCTAAGTAATTTCTTTAATTCTAATAATAGGCTTTTTAAGAAATAAACTTACAAAAAGAAAAAGGAATGGTATATTACCAATCAACATAAATCATCATGAATGTTCACTTACAAAGGCTAACTAGGAACCAAGGATTACCAGATAAATGAGGAAATCTCAGACATAATACAGGAGGAAAAACAATAAACTATACAAACTGACTTTCAAAAAAAAAATAGTAAGTCAGACAACAAACAAAAACGTAAATAAAACATATTAGCTTTAGAAAACCAGTATGATGTACTCAGTATCTGAAAGAAAAGAAAGAAGGAAAGAAAAGAGAAAAGAGAAACTAAAGGGAGTGTAAATAGAAAAGGAGGAAGGAAATGACAGATCGTAGTCAAAAAATTAAGGAAAGAAAGGAATAACTATAGTAAGAAAGGATCACTGGAAATTAACATTATATATACAGAGAGCATAATGATAGAATAGCACAGATAAATCATACACAGAGAGCATAAAGACAGGATAGCACAGATAAATTCACAAGGCCAGTTGTTGATGTGAACAATAAACTAAATGACATATCCTAATATGAATCACTGAAGGAAAAAAAGAGAGAGCAAATATAAGAAAAGTGTTAATAACAAGATTAACTTTTAGTTAACAATTACCCATTAAGAGTTTCAGAAGCAGAGATATGATACCACAAAAGAGAAAATAATAAATAAAACCATTGAAAAATATTCCTTTGTTTTTAGAAGACTCGAGTCTTCACAAACTCCTTAATCAGAGGAGATGAAAAAAAAAAAAAAAGATGTCAACCACGGGAGGAAACCAGACGAACCTAAGACAGTGCTCATAGCACTGGATTCTGCAAGCCCGGGAAGGTATGTCTTGAATGCTTTGAAGGCAATGAGAAAAAATAATTTTAAACTTAAAATTCTAAGTTAAGATAAAACATGATTGAAGTGGAAAACAAAATAAAGACACTTTCAGTCATAAATTGGAGAGAGTGCTTGCTACCATTAATATATATCAAATTAAACTGGAAGATTTTGTTTCCTTAAAAAAAGAAACAGGTAAAGTGGAAATAGGAATATAAGAAATAAGACGATGTGATAGAAAGAATAAAGGCATAGTGTTCTCTAAATAAAAATAAATATATGAAGTTATATACATGTATTGCCCTAGAAACTCAGAAAATTATACTTGACCAAAGTTTAAGTGGCATGGGGACTGCAGTATCTTCTTAATAAGGCCAAATATAATACTGGTCCTGAATTTAATATGACTTACCCAAACATAACATGTTCAGAACCAATCTAAAATGTTTAAAGTGGAAAATGTTCTTACACTTTCAAAACACAGAGAACTTACAAATTATAAAATGATAGTATACATAAGAAAACAAGAGGTGAGGAAAGGTGGGAGGCTATGTATTGTGAAAAAATTTATTTATCTCCTAAAATGTATATTTAAATATATATATATATGTATATATATACATATATATATATATATATAATTTATTTATTTGGCTTACATGCTGGAAATACCACGATCTGCAGTGAGCAGCTGGAAACCCAGAAGATCTGGCAGTGTAGATTCAGTCTGATCTGAATCCCTGAGAACCAGGAGAGCTGGTGGTGTAGTTCCATCCCTGGGGCAGAGAAAACCAGTGTCCCACCTCAAGCAGGCAGAGAAAGCGTGAGTTCTCCACCGTTTGCTCTATTCGGTCCTTCAAAGGTTGGAAAATGGCTACCCACACTGAGGAGGGTAATCTGCTGTATGCAATTGACTGATATAAATGTTAATTTCATCCAGAAACACCAGAAATAATGTTTAACCAGATATCTGGACAGCCAATAGCATAGCCAAGTTGACAAATAAAATTAAATATTATGATGTCAAAGTTGAAAAAAAGTCCAAGAACATTGTTTGATATAGTCATATTATATACCTATACTAAGGAATTTTATTTTATACATATGTTCTTCTTGTCCAGAGTTAATTTTGAAGGAATAAAAAATACTAAATTTTATATACGCAGTACATTTTCTAATAGGTTTTAAAGTTTTTATTTTTTCTTCTCTTTTATATTCTTTTTTTCCAGAGGAAACCAAAGTAAAAATGCACATTTGGAGTGTTTGGCAAAATACCTTCATGTATCATGCACTAAAAATTGTAAAAACTTCTATATGAGAATCTTCTCTTTAAGTAAGAGATGGAAAAAAACAAAACAAAACTGGGTGGGGTATAACCAAACTACCTAAAACAAAGAGATGGCTACATAAAAATATATATATTATAAATCAGAACTTCCATAAGTGTTCAAAGTTCTAGCATTTTTTACTTAAGGAGTTGGGATCGAGTTGAAAAGTCCCAAATCAGTCTTCCTATATTAAAAGGAGACAAAAGGGAGAGCCTAATGAGCTTAAACTCAAAGCCACAGAGGTAAGGGGAGCAAGAGACCTCAGTCTGGAAGCTGCGACTTCCTTTGTTTCACTTTGAATGCCATCTAGTCACTAGTTCTTCTTCCAGTAATCTGTCAAACAATGAGGGGCTGGAATTGCATTGCCACAGAAAGCTGAGCCAGTGAAAAGGTGGGATAATGAGAGTGACATTGCTGACACTGGGAATTCGGTGATATAGAGATTAGCTTACAATCAAATTATTCTCATATTCACTTAAAGCCAAATAAGTAGAGGCCACCTGTAAAGCATTTTCCCCATGAGTACTGGTGTGGAGATGATTACAATAAACACATGTTAAACCCAGAAAGATTCAGTGGAAGTTGCTAGACATACAGGTTGTTTAAGACTAGGCAAGATTCTCCTAAATAAATGATTCATCCATAATAATGACACTAATTCATTCTTGAGTTTCAGTTTATAACTATTTTCATTTTTCCAATCTGTTGCAGTGCAATTGAAGTGGTGGTTTTTGTGTGTGTTGTTATTCTAAAACGCTGTTTTAAGTACATAATTTTACTCCATTTGTGCCAGGAAAATGCCCAAACACCTTCATTAGAAATAAAGCAAATCTGCTCAACAGTACTCTGAACAGCAGGCACTACATGCTTTACTGAACAAAAAAGCTTTAACAAACCTTATCTTGTACAATATTCATTCTGCCTATGTCTGCTTATGTTCTCAAACTTCCTGAAAATGTGGGAGCAACAACAAAGTAGTGTTTAGCTACCTTACTCTCTTGGCCAGGTGGTTGATTATATGGCTTGGCATCTTTTTTGCAGGTGGTATACAAAATCATATATACCAGCTGCTCAGCCCACTGAGTAATACTTTGCTAAATGACACAGCCCGAGACATACATAACAACATATAATGATTCTAGAGTGATATCTTCACTAGATTCATTTAGCTCTAAAAAGAATTCTCTAAGAAAGACATTTCCTTGCCTTCATTTCTGCTTCATGCTGGGTAATGTTGGCAATAATTATTCATGGCACATGTGAGCAATTTGAAAAAATATTGTATAAAAAAAAACAAAAACAAGGCAGCTTTGCAGAGGTGTGCTATCTGCTTGATGACTTGGCATGCTGCCCCTGGTACTTGGCACAGCACCCTGGCGGCTGGCACGAGGGATGTTATATATACTTGCCATTGGGCCTGTACTATGCTGCTTGCTGTGTACAATCAATATCGACCAACTGCATAAACAACTGGATGAACCATGTATCTGAGGGATAGCAAATAGCATTTGAATTATTTTACATAAATCTGAAAATGTAATCATAGCTGACATTCCTATTAGTATTATATCTGAGTGCAATGATCATAATTGAGTAACATTAAATTTAGTTTATTGAACAGCAGTCCACTGCCTGCTTTACTGTGACTATGATCTGTGTAATGAAACTAGCAGTACAAAAAATTCTCTCAGTTGGTACACTTCCTGGACAGTGGCCAAAGTATTTATTGCTATTTGTGCAATTAATGGCTATATTGATTTCTTTCCCCCACCTAGTAAATAGTAGATAAGTTGAGTTGTGTTTTCTTAGCTCTTCAAGGTTTGTTTCAGCTGTAATTAATGTGACTATAAGAATAATACTCGATTGTTCTCAATAACTGGTTTTCATGTCTGCAGCACTTGCAACTTGCACATTGCTTTCTGGTTTGAGATGATTAAATTGATAGTGGCTCTATTGCCAAAATAGTCCCATATGCTGAAGTATGATTTATTAATGTTCAAAAATCAGAAGGTAAAACTTCACTAGCCAAAAGGCTGTGGTGGTTAATCATCTGTTCTTCCAGCTAATTCCATAACCCTCACTGTGACAATCAATTCATCATGGTGAAATAGCAAATTCATATAAATCATATTTCCAAGTTCTACATGCAGTCAATAAAATATATTGCACATTTCCCATAAATTATGTGGTATAATGTTAATTTATTTTTCAAATTAAAAACTTTAACTATCCAATGTGCTTATGTATTGTTCCTGTAAATTAATTGTCCTCATATTGACACATCTAGAAAATTCACAAGAAAGAATGTCTGAAGTCTACAGACTTAGGGAGAATTCCCAGGAAAACCAAAAACTCCATCTCCTCAGAGATAACCAAATGGCCTAATAATATCTTTCCCTGCTCCATTCCTATTCCTTACAGGTTAAGATACAAAGATCTTTCTTAGTATATTTTTGAACTTGAAAAGGGTAGGTTAAAGAAGGAAAATCAGAGTTGGCATGATCTTTGTACGTTCTTGCTATTGAAGCAATTATAATATTCCACATGTCATTTCACATGCTTTTTTTTTATTCATTTAATTCCATTTTTTCTTTTTTAACCTTCTCTAAAATCTACTTAGTGTTCAAAGTAAGAACTAAAGTATGTTAACATAGAGTTCCCAGACATGTCAGCAGGTTACATGTTTCATAACCACAGTTTATTTCTGTAAGTAACAGCATTATGGAGGGAGGAGCCTTTCTGCTTTTAATTGACAAAATCTTTAAATTCTTATATATGAATTTTGCAGGATAAGTCAATATAAATTTATTCTAGTTAATAAATCAAACTAAATAATTTAAATTATGCAGCATTTCAGAGTCCTGAATTGTCCCTAAGGAAGATCTGTCTGAACATGCTGAGGGCTAGGAAGTCAGCTGAAATAACATCACATCTAAGGAAAACAGTTCCAGATCCAGAGTTTGTGCACCTCCTTCCCTGTCCTCTATGTGATATTTCTTCTAAACCATTTGTACCAATAGTATTTTGCTTCTGAATTTTAGACTTATTATTGTCCTAAACACAGATCATCACTTGAGTTACCTGACCCTAATTCTCCCTCTACTTCAAAGTTCTGGTGGTCCTTGTATCTCATGTGCAATTCCTCTTCTTGTGAGGAGAGTCCATGACTCAGTTTCTGCCAAGTTTCTTTATAAAAAGAACAATGCAGAATCTATCATACATAGTCTGATTTTGTTGAAAAAGTAGAGAAAGACATGCTTTGAAGTCATAAGTCTACTATTGAGAGTGCAATGAATATTTCTGTGGTAACACATCACCACTCAAAAAAAAATGGTACCTTTCTTGAAATGTTATTATATTTATATACGAGAATGGATTTTCTTTTTCTTGAGAAGAACTTTGTATTAAAGATGGATTACCTTTACAGCTAAAGAAGATTTTGTGCAAGGGTAACATTTAGTTCAGCTAGTTTTTACGCTGGGTAAAACTACTGACAAAAGAAGAGCATTCATGGCATGTACCAGGCATAGACTGACAAAACAGAGCAGTCATCTCTTGCTCGGGCACACGAAGGTATGGGTACTAACCTCTGTGATGAGCAGAAGGATGGAGAGTCACCTCAAGATGCAGCATAAGCTGATTCATAGTATCACTGACTGAGCTAAAAAAATAAAAAAAAAGGCTATGGACACAAGGTCTTTATCACAGGAGAGACTAACTCTACAACACTGAGTGTTTTAAGCAGTATCAGAGTTGGCATGGAACCATCTCCATTCATTCAGACCTGTGCTCTTTTATGTGGGCAAGGTTTTGATAAATATAGTTTTCTATGGATGGATCTGGTTAGGCAAGGCATATCTGAACCTCTCTTCTTGTGCTTCTCACTTTCTTGCTCAAAACATTTTAGTGGCCTTTGATAACATTTATTCTAAACTATAAAGACCTGAGATTTCAATTATACCACAAAGGAGGATAAGGATAATGAAGCTACATCGAAGCCAAGGTTCTATATTTTATAAGAAATAATTTAATATTATTCTAAAATAAATTATGATAACTTAAGATGCATATTGTATCTCTAGAGCAATGAGTAATACAATCAAAATTACATAGTTAAAAAGATCAACAGAAGAATAAATTGTTATAATATAAATATTTACGTAATACAAAAGAAGGTAGTAAAGAAGTTGCAGAGGAATAAAATTAAGAAACATTGAAATGGTGGATGTAAATTCAAACAAAATAAATTGGCTAAAAAGGCAGAGATTGTCAGATTGGTCAAAGAACCAAGAATCAACTATATGATGTTTGCAAAACACACACCATAGATTCAAAAGTACAAATAAGGTTGAAAGTGAAAGGATGGCAAAAGATATGTCTGTTCAGAAAATGTCCAGCCATTGTTAATATAACAAGAACAGTTTGCATGACATTGATGAAATCTGGTAGCCAAGGAGAGTGGGCTGGAATGCACATGTGTAAACAATGACAACTTCATTGTACTAGACTGTGAGGGTGGTAGATGCCCTGGAGTGAGCATGTGCACTGTGTGGCTGTCGCATTCAAAATGACTGAGCAAGTAGAGCAATGAATCTGCATCACATTTTACATTAAGCTTGAACATTCCTCTGAGGGAAACTATTTGGATGATTCAGAAGGCCACAGCTTTGAGCAACTGGTGATTGGCAGCTTCATCAAAACAACATGCCCACTCATGCATCATGACTTATGCAGAGATTTTTGGTGAAACATTATATCACCCAGGTGACTCAGCCCTGCTACAGCCCAGATTTGGCGCCCTGTGAGTTCTGGCTTTTCCCCAAACTGAAATCACTTTAAAATGGAAGAGATTTCAGACCATTGATGAGATTCAGGAAAATATGATGGGACAGCTAATGGCAATTGGGAGAACTATATCAGGTTCCAAAGTGCTTGCTTTGAAGGGGACTGAGGTGTATTTGTCCTATGTACAATGTTTCTTGTATTTTGTATCTTCTTCAATAAATGTGTCTATTTTTCATATTACATGGCAGACAGAGAGAGAGAGAGAGAACACAACACAAAGAACATCCATAGAAGCATAGAAGAACTAGAGTGATTATATTAATTAAATAAAATAAACTTTAAGACAAAAAATATTACTACAGACAAAGAATGACCTTTCATAAAGATAAAAGGATAAACCCTTGATGAATATGCAAATGATTATGCACCTGACAACTAAGCCCAAAATATTTAAAGCAAGAACTGACAGAATTGAAGGTAGAAACAAAAAAAATTGATCAATAATTCTCAGTGAGTTCAAGTCCCCTCTCTAAATAGTTTATAAAAACATGAGGCAAAAATGAGCAAGAATATAAAAAACATTATTAACTAAGTTGGTAAATTGTAAAAATTGATATTTTAAAAACAATTTACCCAAAGACTGCAGAGTACAAAGTATTTTAATTGTGTATGAAATATTCTCCTGGATGGATTACATACTTGGCCACAAAACAATTCTGCATACATTTTTAAAGATTGAAGTCATACAAAATATATTTTCTTATCAACAAGAATTAAACTAAAAGTCATCTACCAAAAAAGAAGAACAAAATAAAGATCTATGATTCTATTTCAATTCTCTCCAAAAACCTGTCAGTATATTACAAGTCAGTTTGCTTAAGTTGGATGTTTATTACACCTTAATGAGGTATTGTAGGGGGAAGTTAAAAAGGCAGTCTGGTTAGGGAGGAAAAGCAATGTTTATGTATAGTAATGTGGTAAGACTTAATGGCATAATTTTGAAATTTGAGGCTTCAAGGAATATTATGTCAATACTTCTTACTCAACCTTTTATACCCAGAATAGTCCTTTGTGTGCTCCCTGCCCGTTTACAATTCTCTGAATTCTGCAGGAATCATTGACTTATACAATAAGATTTTTTATTAGAATAGCTATAAATAAGGAGACAAGTTTATGTCTGTAACTAGTGGTAGAAGTCCTATTGATTTACATACATGCTGAATGTAATGCTAGGAACTCAAAAGATTTTTCTCAAGATTTAATATACATAAAACCTATTTGTGGAGAAACAAGATGGCGGAGGAGTAAGTGGAAGCTACACTAACTTCCTCCTAGAACTAGTCTGGATTTACAATGTAATTTTGGAGAAATCATCTGGAATAACGAACCGAACACCAGCTGGAGAGACGTCTTATAACCACGGAGAGACAGAAAAGGCCGCTACATCACAACGTGACCGGTAGGGAGTGCGGAGACGTGGAAGGGCTGGCTGGGCTCCCACGGGTGGCAGCTGAAGGGGCTGAGAAACAGCTCAGCAGCCGGGGATTCCCCCTGAGAAGGGCAGGGTCTAAACCCCCAGCTGGGCTTCCCAGCCTACAGCGACAGAGTGGAAAGTAAAATAGTATCAGCTGTGAAAAGCGAAAAGCCACAGGCTTTCTTGCTAGCCGGAGAGAAACAGCAGGAGAAAAAGAGCTCTTAAGTGGATCACATACGAAAATATTTTGGCCACCACTTACCCTGGGCTCAAGCAGAGGGAAGGCAGAGAGGACTGGAGACACTTGGGGAGAATTTGGCACGGTGGCTTTGAGGGGAGAACTGGAGGAGCAGCTGACTGGGTCCCAGTGCTGACTCATCCCCAGTACTGCGGGTAGACCATTCCCCTCCAAGTGGCGTCAGCCTGAGGGGAAGCAAAAGCCCTGCCTACAGGAATTAAGCTGCCACACCCACAGTCCTTAAGCCTGACAGCTAATCACAGATTGAATAGATTAACAATCAAAGAAGACAGACAACAGCAGTAGATCCCTGGAAGTCTCCAACAGGCTGCCTAGGGCCAGACTGGTACATGATCTGACGCCACCAGAGGCAGATCCAGGAAGTGCAGATCATTCCAAGAAGCACCAACAAACAATAGGAGTCAAAAAAATGGGGAGACAGAGAAACAACCTCCCATCAAAAGGAAAGGTAGAATCCCCAGAAAGAGTGCTAAATGAAATAGAGGGGAGCGAACTATCAGATATGGAATTCAAAACATGGATTATGGAGAAGCTGAATGAGCTCAGCGGAAACTTCAAAGAACTCCAGAAAAACTACAAGGAACTCACAGAAAATTACGTGAGCATGAAAAAGGACATAGAAGCTATCAATAAGAGCCAGGAGGAAATGAAAAATACGATCTCTGAATTGAAGAACACAGTAGAAGGAATTAAAAGCAGGCTAGAGGAAGCAGAAGATCGGATCAGCGAGCTGGAGGACAACCTACACAAAAACTCCCAGACAGTGCAACAAAATGAAAAAAGACTGAACAAGACTGAAGAGGTTCTAAGACAGCTGCAGGACAACATGAAACGTAATAATATCCGTATCATAGGAATTCCAGAAGGAGAAGAAGAAGAGCAAGGGATAGAAAACCTCTTTGAAAAACTAATGACAGAAAACTTTCCTAACATGACGAGAGAAAGAGTCACGCAAGTCCAGGAAGCACAGAGGGTCCCAATGAAGATGAACCCCAACAGGCCCACTTCAAGACACATCATAATTAAAATGCCAACATTCAAAGACAAAGAGAGAATCCTAAAAGCAGCAAGAGAGAAACAACTAATAACATACAAGGGAGCTCCAATAAGGCTATCATCAGATTTCTCAGCAGAAACACTACAAGCCAGAAGGGAATGGCAAAAAATATTCCAAGCAATGAAAAACAAAGGCCTACAACCAAGAATACTCTACCCAGCAAGGCTTTCATTCAAAATGGAAGGTGAAATAAGGACTTTCCAAGACAAAAGAAGGCTAAAAGAATACATCTCCACCAAACCAGCATTGCAAGAGATGCTAAAGGGTCTGCTTTAAGAAGATGAAGAAACAGAGAGACAGAGAGGAACACGAGTACAAAGGGGGAAAATGACAATGAATAAGTACTGAAAGAAAGAAGGAACTTCTACCATTTGCAACAACATGATTGGAACTAGAGAGAATTATGCTTAGCGAAATAAGCCAGGCAACAAAAGAAAATTACCTTATGCTGTCACCTGTTACAGGAAACTAATGAACAACACAAACAAATGAGCAAAATTGAACCAGAGGTATGTAAACAAGGAATAAACTAACAGTAACAAAGGGGGAGATGGGAGGGAGAGAAGGGGTAAGAAGGGGAAGGGTCTAGTCAAAGAACATATATGAATGACCCATGGACATGGACAACTGGGTGGGGACTGACTGTGGGGGGGGGCAGGGTGCAGGGAAGCAAGAGGGGGAAAAAAAGTGAGACAACTGTAGTGGAAAAACAAACAAACAGAAAATTTTTTAGTGGGGGGGGGAATAAAAATATAAAGAATAGAAATGCAAGTTCAGTGAATATTAGAAGGACAAGGATTTTCCTTCCGATAAGACAGTCCTACAGATTTAGAGACTTGTATGTGGGTTATGTTACATAAATTAACATGTGTTTTCTGTTTTCAAAGGGCATAAGCCTACAATCTCATTACCTGAGTGATTATCTGTATGCATAGGCCTCACTTAATCCTGTCTGCATTGCTGCCTCCTGAGACTCAATGGTTTGGCTGAACTAAGTGGCTGGGTTGGTGAAGAACGGGGTGGTCTGTGGGCTTCACTTTAAAACTGGTTTCTCTTTTCTATCCTAATGGCTTGGACAGAAAAAGCCCAGAGGCCTGAGATGGGGGAAACCTAAAATATTTCCCTCAGTCCAAAATAAGTATAATGGGCAAAAGGGTTTTGGACAGGTGAGATGTACCTGGCACACCTTCCTCCAAAGAAGCCCTTCTTTTCCCTAATGTGGGACATTGAAAAATTAATACCTGTCTTTTGTCATCTAGTGGTTACGGATTAAATGATGTCCTTTAACCCTGTTGCCCCCAGAATACAACAAGGATGCCAGCCTGTCAAACCAAGCATGCCGTTGTCCAGAGACAGCCAACCAACCTGGAGTCTGCACGATCCTTCCCCTTGTGGGAAGGCCACCCTCCCCTCCACATCCCCACTCTTATTAGGGATTTCTTGACCCACGGGTAGGTAGGACGACGACCATGTCCAGCTTGAAGCAGCTAGAGGAGCTCGAGACCTTCATCCATTGTCCTTTATAAGATTGTAAAGGGTCTTAAGTCTGAGAAGGAGGAATTGTTATTTTTTATTGTTAAAATATTTAACTAATTAATTAATTAACTTTAAAAAAAGAAGAAGAAGAATATATGAAAGGGTGAGGCGGGAGAGCTTGTATGTACGACCCATGGGCATGGACTTGGAGAGGGGATTGTTGGGGAAGGGGGGTGCTGGGCGGAGGGGAGCAAAGGGGAAAAAAAATTGGAACTATTGTAACAATATAATCAATAAAATATACTTAAAAAAAAAAAGAAATATAAATTCACAACAAAAAAAAACAAAAAAACAAAAACCTATTTGTAAGGTTTTTGGTTAGTTTTTTAACTAGATATCTGTACTAAAATGAAAAATTAGGGAGTCGTTAGCCAGATGTTGAGTATTTGCAAATATTAAAAAATAAAATATGTATATGTGAGGAAAAGTTAAGGCAGCAGCCTTGATTTACTATGTTCATACCTATCCCTGTAGCCATGGACAAATTCTGAGGACTGAAAAATGAGTTTTCCTATTGTCACTGGAGGATAGTGCTGTTCTATACACCAAAGTGGCCTGTCAAGATGGACCAGGTTGTTAGCAATTCTGAGTACACAAGAAGATTCAGGGTTATGCATCTGATGCCTGTATTGGTGTTCGCACCATGGATGGTCACACTGCAGGTATGCGAACAGCTCCCTTAAGAAATTGGGACTCAACGAGTAAGTGGTCTTTCTTGCAAGGATAAGTTGGCACAAGTCCGTGCAGTTTGCTGGTGGGAAAACAGATGAATCTGTGGAGGAAGAACAAGAAAGCCGGTGCTGGACCACTCCAACCTTTGCCTGTGTATCTTCTGCTGGACATTCCTGCACTGCATCTTTTCTATAGAAACTATAAGTCTATAATAAAAGTGAGTACAACTTTATGTTGAGTCACATGAGTTCTTCTAGTGAATTCCCAAACTAGTGTAGCCATGGAACCACTGAAACAGCAAACTCCATAATAATTTTATGAATTGGTTTATTATAATCAGAGAAATGTACTAAAATATATTTACGCTCACATGAGCTACTTATGGTAGTCAAACTCACAGATACAGAAAGTAGAATGGTGGTTGTTAGGAGCTGGGCTCAGGGGGAGTCGTGTATAATGGAACAGAGTTTCAGTTTTGCAAAATGGAGAAAGGTCTATAAATGTATGGTACAGGTGGCAGCACAACCATGTGAATGTGAATGTATGTAATGCCACTGAACTGTACACTGAAGAAAGTTACAGTGGTAAATTTTATGTTATATATTTATTAGAATTTTTAAAAATTAATTTATAATTGAAAATAATGTTTTAATAGCATAATGCTTAAAGTTGGTTAAAGTCCATAAATATATTTTCTTTGCTGTATTTAATCATTTTTACCTCAATTTCAATGACTGACTAGCTAAGGTCCCATATGTTAACTGTGTTTGAAAAAATTAAAACTATCCAAGAAGAAATAGTTCATCATTTCCCATTCATATTGTTTTCCTCCTATTTCAGGCCTACATCTTCTGGGGGGTATTTTGTAACTGCCAATTAGTTCACATGTCCCTATGAGAAAAGAGGAATCTGCTTAAAGTTCATATTCCTTTCTTGTTTAAATATCACCTTTAACTTCTCAGAGCCAAGTATAATACATATGCAAGTCACCACCTCTTCCTTTCTGCAAAATATTATATTTCTGGTCTTAAACATCTCATTCTTACCCAAGCATGTCATTCTCTTTAACACTCCAAGTCTTCCTCTGAATCTCTCTAGAGCATTATTTTTCCCGCTTTAATCATGTAAGAGAAAGTAATATTTGACAGAGTATATTTACTGTTCAAGACCTGCTTCAATTGTCACCTCCTCTGTGAAGCCCTTCCCACACCAGATTCCTCCCAACTTAGCAATGATTTGCATATTAGCTTCCAAAATCACTTAATCCACTTCTCTTTTATAGTACTGTAAGAGCTCCATAATTATTTCCAAATTTTTTCTTGCTTCCTGCAAAGGGAAAATTATACGTTTATACCAGGTTGATGTCAGTCTTGGCCATGTTATTTGCTGTGGCCAGTAAAGCGTGCATGGAATTGACATGTGACCCTTCCAGGAAGAAATTTTAAGTCAGAAATACTCCACAGGTAGGTTTTTCCTTTAGCTTGAGATGGGTAATGGAATTGATGTAGAGGAGAACCAAGAGCAGCTTTAGTTATTACAAACCACTGTGATTTGAGGGGCATCTGTTATGATCTAGATTATCCTTCCAATGCAAGTGCTAATAATGTTCTGTTTTATTAACTCGTCTGTATAACTGGCTCTTCCCACTAAAGCATGGGCTTCAGCGTATCAGAAATTGCTATTCAGTTTTGCTTTTTCAATACCTAGCACTTTGTTTAGTGCATAGACACTCAAGACATCTTTTGTATGAATGGACACATAGATGAAAGGAGAATAAAGCTTTAAAGCTACTTCAGTCATTATTGTTCTGCTCTATTATGTGGAGTTCTTTTTCACAGCATCAGAACTTTTGCTTACTCAGTATTCATATATATGTGTTTTCATCAACTGGTTTGTTAGGTTAATGATTTGGGCATTCCTTGAAGAGACAGTGATTTAACTTAATAGAGAGCAGAGCTACTGATGTTGCCTGAATTTAGATTAGACCAGTTTGTACCTTTCTAGTGTGGTTTCACCATTTTGTTTATGGAGTGTGAAATATATAGCCTCGTGCTGTTTCTGCACCCTTCATCCATGCATAGCCAACAATATACTCTACGCTCCATTTCTGTTAACCTTGGCAAATTAGGAGAGATATTTGGGTAATCAGGCAGCTGAGTGTTTGTGTAGTTTATCACTTTTTATGAAAAGGAAAATGTGTTAAGGAGGATTAAACAGAAGAATAACTATCAATGGTTTATATTTAGAACATTGTAGTAAAATAAAAAAGTGATGTCAGGCATTTCATGAAACATATTGAATTGCATGAGTAAGATAAGTAAGGTAATAGGACAAAAACCAAACATATACAATTTATTTTTTTTCTTGTGAGAAGAGAAACATTTGTTTTTCTTTTGTCTTTTAAATTTGAGGGCACTATTTCACCTTTAATTCCACATGACTAGCTATCTTTATTTTTTTTAGCTGTGATTGCAGGCCTTGGAGAATGATGTTGACTTTTGAAGGTTTTGAGCTGACAAAGAATCATTATAATCAGTGCTGAGGATATGAGATAACAATGAGGGAGAATTTGTGTTTACAGTAGCAGGGACCACACACTAAGCTAGTTTGCATTCCAAACTCAGCAGTTATGGTGTGCAAACTGAAACACAGTAGCAGATTTGAAGACCTTACGCTATGAAAAATGTCACTTTTGTTCAAATGCTTGTCCACTGTGTTAAAATAAAAATAAAATATTTCTGTCAAATTCTGCAGAAGATAACAGATTGTGTGTATATGAACTCAACACCTTTATAGTGCTTATGCAAAATTATATTAATTATTTCCCATAATGTCAACATCATTTTAGTGCTAGCTACAAAAGAAGTTGATTAAAAGCATTATGGATGACATTACATGTGTGCAGGGAAGAAAATAATAAATTATAAATGGTAGATTTTAAAATATGTACAAAAGCAAAATCACGCAAGTGTTCTTCAATTGTTAAGGGGTGGACTGGGCTATAGGAATACAGGTGTGGGAAAGTATTAAAAAGAGGGTTAATTTGTGCAAACACATCACATGTTTAAGTTATGGCAATTGACTATTACTGCTAAGGTGTACTGAATGTAATGGAATCATTACATTCTACTCTTCATACATGGCATGGAGAAGGTGGATGTGCAAGAAAAGGTAAGTTAGCTATCCCTAAATATATTGTCAAGTAAATGGATTTTCATTCTTAGAACATCCTCATTCATCTGTTTTGAAATTGACATCTTTGTAATATTTCTATTCCTGTTCTTCACTCAATTATGATCTCTTCTTTTGAGAAATTGACTAATAAGAGATAAACATGTACATAGCCATAACAATATCATTACAGACATGGAAGCCACAAAGAAGAAATCACCTAACTCTGCCCGATATGGCAAGGATTCAGAGGTGTTAGTATATGAGTTGAGGATTTTTCAATGGGTATTTGCTTACTGAATAAATAAATGGATCATCTTCAGCACAAAAAATCACATAAAATGCATAGGGAGAGCAGTAAGCAATTTAATGAAACTGGCTTTCATAGAGTATGTGAGAAACAGCCAAACAGAAACAGTAGACAGAATCCCGATGACTGTATTATGAAGAGTGTGTGTTTTATCCTGTTTAATGATGAGTCACCAAAGTGTATTAAGCAGGCAAACAGTATTAACAGTTTTATCTTGTTTAAGAACTTGAATAATTTTTTGGAAGATATTAAAAACTGCAGGTAGAAAGATACTGAAAACCTAATACTCTCATTTTCTCCACTGTTAACATTTTCAGTCTTGGAAGTATTTTTTAAATATTTCTTTTAAAGTTCAATTACCTAAAAAAAAGCTTAAAAACATTATTCTGCTTTCTTTAATATATGCCCTGTAATAATAATTCAAGCTAAGATAAAACTAATAGTAAAATTTCTAGTACTAGTCTTTGGGGAAGGTCGATAATTTTCAGGTAATTAAGATAAAAAATCACCACCAGTGGGTGGTTTAGATTACCAGTAAAATAGTTAACTCTCTAGTCTTCTAAAATATGTAACTCTCCAGTTTTTGTTGAAAGATGAAGAGGTAGAGCGGGATGAGGCCTTGACTTATTCCTAGCCCACTGTCCCTAAAAAACTACTTGCTGTCCTGTAGTGTTAGACACTCAAGGATCTTTTGCCTTCTTCCCTCTTACACCTGTTGCATGAGATTAGTATTTAAATTTCAAGCTTGGTTAACTATTATGATTATTAAGTAGACTCCAAAGTCCATTTAAAGAGGCTCCACTGGCCAAATAAAGTCTACCAATGATCATAAGATCGTTTTAGTGCTGCTCTTTGCGTAATGTATGATGTAGTGATTTACCTCCCACACTCATTGGCAGTCTAAGTTCTCATTCTGACTATATTTTTGTACTCTCCTCAACCTGCCAATGGGGTATTAGGTGATTTAGTCTTGTTGCATGCCCTTGTTCAAGAATTTGGCATATATGACTTTTCAAGATTAAAAAATCTAATAAAAATTCTGAAGATATTCCCAATTTGATGGGGGAATGTTTAAAAACAAGAGAAAATATAAACACTTCTAACAGTAATAAAGCAAGTATTAAGCTTTGAGAGTTAACTATATTGAAAAAATTAGTAAAAATTATCAGTGAAAATCACAAACATTTTTTTAAGCTTCTTTTTTCTTACAGGTTTTGATTTGACACAGTTCTTCAATCTGTTTCTAAACACTTGCTTAAGAGTCTTAATATATAATACTTCTTAAAGTAAAGAACAACATTAATTTAAAATTTTCTGTTTTAATTTCTGGTTAATGAAAGTAAATTCAGTTTTTTTAAATGAAAATTTAAGACCTTACCATATCCAAAACTAGTTTGAAGTTTTTATAAAATAAAACACACTTTCTTATATTCAAACAGATTTTTAAAAACACAAATAATTTACAGGCTCAATATACAATTCCATGATAAGTATATTTGAACTACAAAAAAATGAGAAAGTGACAGTATTGCCCTCTGGTTTTATTAATGTCTGTGAATTTCATACTTTTAAAAAATTACTTCATTTGTCATCTGTAGACACGTATTCAGGAGTCAAATATGGCAGTCACTACCTGAGAATAGTTTATTCTTTACTGAAAGAAGGTACATATGAATACAAATAACTACAATAAAATATTATAGGTGGATATGAGGGTACTGTGGGAGAAGGTATTGTAGGAGAGCACAAAAGTGTTTTGCTTTTCCTTTCTTGCATTTAGGGAATAAAGACTTAAAAATAACTGGAAAATAAATAATTATACTTGTGGTAATACCAAAAAGGAGAAATATAAAGTGCTAGGATATCATTATAAAAGAGGAGCAATTAAATGACGTATACGCAGCACAATCCACAATATAGTTTTAAGTATAAAATCTCTCTTTTTGACCAACTGTTGATACTACTAAGTATCAGATACTATAAGCACCTAACAGCCACTGGTCTAAGTGTTAATATGCATTATCTCATTTCATTTCTGTTTCAGATCTATGAAATAGTCATTAAAATCTCCAAATACTGATGATCAACTGGAAAATAAGATAAATTCAACAATTTTTCAAAAGTCACATAATTAATGATATCAAAACAGATTCAAATCCAAAATAGTCTGACTCCAAAGATCATTCTCTTCCCACTGATAGCAAAGTTAAGAAGGCAGTGATTTTTCTTCTTCTATTTACAAATGAGGAAACAGATTTAGAATAATTAGTTTGTCCAAGACATATTAGAAAGCAAATATGTATCTGAAACCAGTCTTTCTGACTTAGCATTTAAAATACTTTCATTTTAACTTATTGATGCTACTGACTTTTGTGTGTGTGTGTGTGTGTGTGTGTGTGTGTGTTCTACATTAGCATCTTAAGTAAATTAATTATGTGAATTAAAATTCACAGTTCATTTTCTTACTGAATTTTCCTGGAGGCAAAATTATAAACTTTCCTAGCCTTTAATATTTTTATTATATTCTAAAATTTGAAGTTTTCTACTCTAGCCCTATAGAATAAATGAACAAAACTAAGAATAATTCCTCATACAAAACTGAGTAACTAATAGTCTAGCTTTTATTCATGACACTTCACAAGCAATACCATGCTATCATTAAATCATGTTTGAATAATTGAGAATTTTTTATATCCACATCATTGGTTTTCATGAAGAAGAAACAAAGTTTTAACCTAGGTTTGAAAACTAAAAATATAGTCAGAGCACATTAGAGAGAGGTTAGTATCCATGTGAAGGGTCAGTCTGGTGAGGAACATCAGAGCCAAAGGGGAGCAAAAGGGGCATGGTCTGGGCTGTTGATTCTCAAGTGGCGTGAGAAGAGTGTCCTCACAGCCAGATGACCCAAGTCAGAGCCCAAGTACAGTAATGAGAACATCCACTGAGGAGATATGCTTTCATTTAAGTGAATAATGGTAATGATGGTAACCTTTGAATTAAAGACAAAACCAAGAGTCCACACTCACAATAGATAAATGAATAAACTGAAAATTTGCTGACAAATGTGATCATTACAAAATTCAGCGTACTCCCAACAAAACTGTTATGAATTACCAAAAATAAAAAAGAAAGTAACTTCACAGTTCAAGAAGCCTGGGAGACAGCAAAATATTCAAGTGAATATCATTGTAATGGGAAAAAAATCAAAATCATTCTCCAGCTGATAAAATGCATTAAGAAGAACCATTGTAGCCCTGGGTAGTGTTGCTCAGTGGATTGAGTGCTGGCCTGCAAACCATACAGTTGCTGGTTCAACTCCCAGCCAGGGCACATGCCTGGATTGAGAGCTGGGTTGGGGATGTGTGAGAAGCAACTACACATTGCTGTTTCTCTCCCTTTCTTTCTCCCTCCCTTTCCCTCTCTCTAAAAAAAAAAAAAAAAATTAAAAAAGAAGAACCATTGTATCACTTCTATAGTATTCTGCCAAATGCACATCACCTATATCTAATCGTGTGAACGCTTAAGACAAACCCATAAGAAAGGATATTTTCAGGTCATAAAAGTCAGCAGAAGGCCGAACAACTTGTACAATGAAGTAGACTCAAGAGATATGGAAGTTAAATGAAGTACAAAATTTTGAATTGTATTAGGCTTCATTTACTGCCATAATAAATTAGTAAAGATTCAGTCACTTGCAACAACTACAATTACGTATTATCTTCTCAATAGGTCAGAATTCCAACATAGACCTACCCTAGCTAAGTCAAGGTATTGGCACTGCTGCGTCCTTTTCTGAAGACTAAGGAAGAGGATCCATTTTCTCACTCATTCAGGTTGTTGGCAGAATACAGACCCTTGCACATAGTCTCTACCATCTCAGAACCAGGAACTGGACATGGTATAAGTCAAATCCTTCTCCTCCAGTCACCTCTTGCTTTCTGACTACACCTGGAAAAGTTCTCCAGTTTTAAGGATTCACGTGATTAGATCGGGCTCACCTGGATAATTTAGGTTAATCTTCTCATCTCAAGGTTAATCACCATTATCTTAATCACATTTTTCCGTGTAAGGAAACAGATTCAGAGGGTCCAGCCATAAGGATAAAACATCTCTGAAGGCAGGGATATATGTGTGTGAAGGGGAAGGGAGGGATTTTTGCCCACCACTTCCATCTTTTTGTGTGTGTGCTTTTTTTTACTTGCATCTTTTTTTTTTGCTTTGAAGATTATTGAGTAAATTGGAAAAATCATAGGCAGTTTTAAATTTTAAGCAAGTATCACTGATATACAGTGACTTTGGTCAAATGCACAGCCTTTGGAGGAATACACCAAGATAACCCGACCTTTGAAAGTGACGGGAGAGCAACAGAGATCAGTTTTGCCCTAGCGTCTTATTATAGTGTAGGGTTAATTAAGCAGCATGAACTAGCTAAGCTGTTTATTGACCCTAGCTGCTTGCTTATAATTTTAGAACTTTTTGAATTTGTTTTATTCAACTGCTGTGTAATAAATTTTATTGTGGAAAAGTAAGGTAAGAGTAACTATAACCACTCATTCTAATCTTCTTTGCTTAGACTTCAATTAAAATTTTATATGTAGATCAGTGCAATTTACATAACAAAGGTGGTAAATAAAATTCCTACAGGAAGTATATTAAATCTAGGGGACGTTTTGGTTGGCTTTTTAAATTTAATGGTGTGTCTATATTAAAGAATACTCACTCCTTAGGGTGGTCTTTGTTTTTGTTTTCTACAATGTGCTGTATCTATTTACACTGGAAATTAATTTACAGGCATGAAGTGCTTTACTAATCCCAATTTTTACTGTGTTTTGCCTACTGAAATAGAAATCAGGTCAAAATTCCCAGAAGAATAAAGTAATTAACCTGAATATCACATTGAATCAGTTTTGCTAATACAGGTGTCCTGTAAATAATGCATGATTTCTTTAAAGAGATCAAACCAATAATAAATAAGATAAAATATTATCCATTTATAAGTATGTAAATTGGTGGCTCTGTGTTTTTATGAGCATGCGTGTGTGTGTGTACAGCAGAAGTCATAGATACACAATTATATGTTGTTAACTACAATAAATGTCTAATTTCTGGACCTGGAAAGGCTTCCTTTTAATTGCTTTAAATCATTAGCAAAGATAAAGTGTTTTAATGTTATAAAAATAACTTGCTATTCACCAGGGGAAGATAAATGATTAGAACAATTTGCTTTCCATTTTCTAATTTGAATGTTAATTTTTGTTTAAGTATAAAAATATACAAATAATCCATTATTTTTTATGTGTTGCTTATACACTTTGCCTATTTAAGCTTTTAAGTATTTTATGAGAGCTTTTATTCTGAAAATAATAATTTCAAACTCACTAGAATAATAGAAGAAACAGTAACAAATAAAACTTTAAAATATTAAATGATTTATTTGATTTTATATAGTCAATAAACAAATGAATGAATGAGTACTAAAGTTTTCAGATTACAACTCAATCTTTGTTTTCCACTAAGTCTTTAAAATTATGAAGTAAAAACTGAGTACAGAAATTATAATAAAAACTCTCACATAACTGGTAATTAGGCTACTTTAGAAAATGTACTTTTTTCTAAATATTCAAACATTTTGACAATTCTTTGCAAGCATGGTTTCATTAAAATTTTGACTATCATATATTTTATTAAAAAACTTTGTTCTTGTTTACTTTCTCTGATAAAAATCATAAAGAATTGTAAAATTACACAGTTTTATAAAGTTAAATATTTAGTTATATTTTGCTCATATTTCATGTTCTTATTGTCAATTGGTGACACAAAGGTCATTACATTACTATTTGGAGAAAAAAGTCCTTTGCTGGCTTTTTAGTCCCAGAAAATGAGCTCATGTGTATTTACTTGTGTTGCATTTTGACATTTTCACTTGGTATCATTTGAATGATCCTTACCATATATGGCATTCTCTAGTAGCAAGCAACAGAGTTAGTTTAATTCATTCTACTGAGACATGAGTACCTTAATGAATTAATGTACTACTATCTTGGCTCACAGGTTAATGGATCCAGTAAATAATAATTTCAGCAAACATTTACAAGACGAACAATTTATTACCAAGGAAATAATTGTATATTGCCCCAATTCCTGTTTGCCTTTTTCCCCAGATATTTTATGATTCAGAAGTAGAACTAGAGGTAAACTTGAAAGATCATGTATGAAAAGGGGAGGATTTAAAATGACGATGTCAATGCATAACATTCAAAAACACTGAAAATGGTGAGAGAGATCGAGAAGAAAATATGATTCAATATATGCAAGAAAGATCTGCCCAATGTGCAAAAGAATTGTAAAGTGTCAACAATAGATAATGAGATATATTTATGGAGGTTGTGAATTAAATTCCTTAAAAGTTTTTTTTTTTTTTTTTTAAGTGTTGCAGCTGTGCATTGGCTTTTCTTTAAGATTTGTATCTTTCTTAATCAGGCCTCCACTTCCCTGATTTGTCACCATTCTCAATATCATCTGTGGAACAAACTGATGGTTACTAATGGCACAGTGGGTCCTTTTTGCTGGTCAGTCATTTCCTAGTTTACACACGTAGTTCTACCACCAATGTTGTGTATGAGCTTAATATTTTGATTGCATTTGTCCTTGAAGCTATAATTTAATCATTCGTCGGCAGCCGTCCGTCTCGAGAGACGATGGTGTAGCTTCTTAAGAGTCTATCTGCACCGCCGAGAATGGCTGTGCAGTCCGACTCGGGAGTGACACGGTATCTGTCTCCTCCCGTGTTGAATCGACATCTTGCGATGACGCTGGAGTGTCCTCTCCAGTGAAGCTGAAGCTACAGAGCCTGGGCAGGGTGATATGGAGGGTCTGCTGTTGCCCATGCAGCAGACCCCCCCTCTCTTCGCAGCTGAAGGATCCAAGGGAAAGACAGAGTCAATACAGCTTGGCTTCAGGTGCGCCGCAGGAGTTGCCGGTGTTGACTACAACGTCAAACCGCCTTAGGGACTCCGGCTCCGGATTTTCTGTCGGGGTTTACTCCCTTAGCCTTTCCCCTGAAGAGGTATGCCGCAAGGCAGCGGAGGTTTTTTGGAATCAGAGTTTTCCTTCTCTGATGTGCCCTGACTGGAAGATCGAACCAGCGACACTTAGCTCGCAGGCCGACGCTCAATCCACTGAGCCAAACCAGCCAGGGTATTTATTATGTACACAGAAATAACAACAAATAAGAGAAAAAATAAGAACTAATATTTTCATGGAAATTATTTTGACTTCACTGGATTAATCTCACTGAAGTTTAATATCCTCAAACACTGGGACTTGAATTAGGTGTAGACAAACTAATTGTAAAGAACTGGAAGTTATTGTAAATCTTCTCATTATAGTGCTTTTCAGGTGGACTTAAGTTATTACTTAACTTGAAAGAAATGGAAACTGGAAATCTAAGGTGATGAATTATGGGTACTTTTTATGCATAAAAAATGAAAATGGAATCCAATCAGAAGACTTATGCAAAAATAAAATAACTTGGCCTTGGATCAAAATAGGCAAAAGAATTAACATTTATATTTTTAATGCAGATAAAAATGTATAAATTGTTACATACATATTTTATAATTTTCTGACATAAGATGTTTATAAATGACCCAATACTGGTTTAATACAGATTTAATGATGTTTGATAAGACATTAAAGAGTTTTAATTATTATTATTAATACCATTACTATCATTATTATTTTTTGGCTAGGTGAATGGAAACTTTAGCAAATTCTGAGCCAAATAGATACAAACATTCAAGCATGTGCACATATTTTGATCATTTTATGACTAACTCCTTTTAGCATTCTTTACTGCAAAAGATGCATGAAGTAATATTTATGTCCTTGTAATCAGATTGTAACCGCGGACCAACAGCATTGACCTTACCTCTCAATCTGGTTCAAGCACAGATTTACTGAGTCAAATTTGCATTTTTAACAAGAACCACCAGGTGCTTTGTCTTCAATTAAAGTTCGAAAAGTACTGGTATAGAGTCTTCTGAGTGAGCATACGTAACTGATACCATTTCAGTTCTAAAAGGCCAATTTTGAAAGATTTGAAGGCAAGATTGGGATAACAAATCTATGAAAATGTAATTGATGCATATTGCATAAATTGTATTAGGCTGTGGTGGATGTGATTCTAAGGAAAAGATTAATGCTAAGGAAAAAGGTGATTTATACAGCTTTTCTTTGGGTTTAATGTATAGGATATCTCCAAAGACCTTAGCTGAGAGTAAATATCAGCAATAATATTAAATTATTAGTAACTTCCTGCTTTTTAAAGAATTGGCTTGAATATACAGTATGATCACAATGCAATAGACTCGTATTTATTTGTTGAAATAATAGAAGTACAATCGCAGTATTTATTTGCAACCGAAACATCAATATTTAAAGCCATTGTTTGCCTTTGTTTCCTGCTGATAACTGTTTTCCTTAAAAGCACTACAAAAGCCATTTTGAACAGATGGTGGCTGGTTTTCTCTCTCCTGCATCCCCTCACAACTGCCACCGAGCCTTACCATTCATTAATCTTCCATGGACTTCCAGTAGCACAGCAACTAAATTACACACATACACACACTGAGGCCAGCATTTCTGTCAGGCTTAAAATTAAACTAAAGAGTACTGTGCCAGGTCTTTCAACAAAACTTCACTGTAAAACTGCTAAAAAAAATAAACATTTAACTTGGAGACTGATCCAGGAATGTCCACTTTTAAATAGGAAATCATGGCCGGTCATTACATCTTACACATTTTCTACATCACGTATCAGAAATTTTAGAGTGGAATTAAACTCTCAAAACATCTGGTTTGAATTCACCTTGACATATAATTGCTTTAAAAGAGAGCTATTTCCTTGATCTTTGAAATAAGGGGGAAAAAAAGCAATCACAAACAATACTTTCCCCAAAATTATGACTAATTTGAGAATATGTAGTATATTAATACTACATATTCTCAAATTAGTCATTGGAATATATCTTTCAGACTATATATTTTCTAACAAATGAAATGAGTTTGTCAAATATACAAAACACTTTTTAATTTTAAATATATACATGCATTTTATAAGGGTAAATAATATACATTTTCCGGTCACTTTTGTTTGGTAATTTTAAATTTTTGATAGAATTTTAAACTAAGAGAAAATTTGCAAAAATAGTACAAAGAGTTTATGCCCTCTTTACCTAGATTTACTTCTTATTTAAATTTTACCCTGATTGCTTTATTACCATATCTTTGTTTATTTGTAATATATGCACTTTAATTTTTAATTCTATTTGACACAGGATATACTATAGACCTAAATTCTCTCATGTATATTTCCTGAGATCAAGGGCATTTTTATATAAACATAGTATAATTTTTTAAGCATATTTTATTGATTATGTTGTTATAGTAGTCCCAATTTTTTCTTCCCTTTGCTCCCCTCTGCCCAGAACCCCCCTTTCCTCTAGCAATCCCACCCCCCTTAGTTCATGTTCATGGGTCATGCACATAACTTCTTTGGCTTCACCCTTTCCTATACTATTCTTAACTTCCCTCTGTCTATTTTGTACCAAACAATTATGCTTCTTAATCCCTGCACCATATCCCCATTTCTCCCCCTTCCCCCTCCCAGCTGATAACCCTCCAAATGATCCCCATACCTATGATTCTGTTCTTTTTCTGGTTTGCTTAGTTGGATTTATTTTTTTTAATTCAGTTGTTGATAGTTCTGGGTTTGTTGTCATTTTAATGTTCACAATTTTGATCTTTTTCTTAAGTAAGTCCCTCTGACATTTCATATAATAATAGCTTGGTGATGATGAAGTTCTTTAGCTTTACCTTCTCTGGGGAGCACTTTCTCTGCTCTTCCATTTTGCTGGATAGACTAATCTTGGTTTTAAGTCCTTGCTTTTCATCACCTTGAATATTTTTTGCCAGTCCCTTCTTGCCTGCAAAGTTCCTTTTGAGAAATCAGCTGATAGTCTTATAGTCACCCCTGTGTAGAAAACACCCTGCTTTCCTCTTGCTGCTTTAAAGATTCTCTCTTTATCTTCAACCTTTCACATTTTAATTATGATGTGTCTTGGCGTGGTCCTCTTTGGGTCTAGCTTGTTTGGGACTCTCTGTGGTTTCTGGACTTGTATGTCTGTTTCCTTCACCAAATTTGGAGAGTTTTCCTTCATTATTTTCTCACACAAGCTTTCAATTTCTTGCTCACCCTCTTCTCCTTCTGGCATCCCTATGGTTTGGGTGTTAGCACATTTAAAGCTGTCCCTGAGGTTCCTAAGCCTCTCCTCATTTTTTTTCAATTCTTGTTTCCTCATTCTGTACTGGTTGGCTGTTTTTTTCTTCCTTATGTTCCAAATCATTGATTTGAATCTTGGCTTCCTTCCCTTCACCATTGGTTTTGCGTGGATTTTCCTTAGTTTCATTTAGCATAGCCTTCACTTCTTCCCTCACACATTCGCCATACTTAAGCATATCTGTCAAGCATGTGAGCATCTTTTTCACCAGTGTTTTGAACTCTGTGTCTGTTAGGTTCTCTGTCTCCTGATCTTTGAGGTTGGCTATCTCCTCATCACTTAGTTCTCCCACTCAAACCTTCATTTGTTCCATTTTTGGGGCCATACTTCTGTGTCTCCTCATTTTGACAGGCTCTTGTGTTTGTTTGCCTCTGTGTCTTAGGTAGACCTGTCGCTCCTATTATGTTGTAAGGAGCAGAGCCTTAGGTATTCATCAGTAGAGCGCAATCCTTTTCACCACATTGTGGCGCTGTGTGGGGAAGGGGTCTGAGAAGGAACAATGCCACTTGCTCAGCACTTGCCCGTTTTCCAGGCAATTCTCTCACTTCATATGGGACTGGCACCTCTCTAGCTGTTGCCCTGGCCATTGTTCCCAGAAGAGTGGGTCTGCGGATGTTTTAAGACTGTGGGGGCCCTTTAAACAAGTGGACTCTGCTGAGAGACCAGTAGTTTCTGCCTCCACCCCAACCTCCACTGATTTTCACAGTCAGAAGCAATGAGGCTTTATTTTCCCTGACACTGGGACCTTGAGTGGTGCAGTCTGGTCTGGTGCTGGGAGAGCTCCCCAGGTGTCCCTCCCGACTTTTTAAAATGTGTGACTGCACTTTCCTCCAGCTTGCCGCTGCCACATATGCTGCTGCCAACACAATGCATCCTCTCTGCTGCATCTCTGCCCCTCCTACCTGTCTGGATGAGTATTTCTTCTTTATACCTTTGTTTGTTGGACTTCCACACACTCAGTTTTCTGGAATTTCTGGTTGTCTCTAATTTTGAGGTAGTTGTAGTCCTTCTTAGTTATGGAGGGGGAAGCAGCATGTCTGTCTAGGTCTCCATCTTGGCCGGAAGTCCTCTAATTTTCAAAATTAGAAAATATAACATCAATACAGTGATATTATCTAAACTTTTCTCCATATTCAGATTTTATGTCATCAGCTTGCCCAAATAATATCCTATAGAGCTATTTTTTTTTCTCCTGACTTAAGATCAGATTCAGCATCTCAGCATTTGGTTGTCATGTCTCTGGTTTATTTGAGTGTGGAAGAGTTACTTAGTTGTACCTCAACTTTCATGACTTTGACATTTTGAATATTGCAGGTGATTATTTCATAGAAGGTGTAATATTTTCTCATGGATAGATTCAGGTTATAAATTGGGGAGAGGTGAAGGTCAGGAAAACCACATAAATGACAAAATGTTCTTCTCAATGTATCACATCCAGAGGCACATGGTGTCAGTTTTTCCTTTTAGTGATGATGTTAACTTTGATCACTTGCTTATAGTGTCGTCCAGTTTTCTGCACTGAAAAATTACTACTTTTCCTTTTGTGTTAGTCCAAGACACTATTTGAAACACATTTGGAAGTCATTGAAAATAATAGGAAAATTTTAAGTTTATTAACAAAACACCAAACTGTGATACATATATATAATGTCTAAGGTATAGGAGGTGTTTTATCCTCACTAAAATATGGTTAATCACACCAGAATATGAAATATCAAATGCTATAAATGTGAACATCTTTTTTACTGTAAACTATTTTTTGAGTCAAATGACTCGAACTACAAAAGAGAAGTTACAGATTGAAATGAAATAAAGCTTTATTTCAGATCTTTTATTTTGGAACCACTTCTATAAATCCATTATACTTTTGATTTAAAGCAAAAAAAAAAAAAAAAAAAAAGGGAAGAGAGAGAAAATCAAGCCTTTAGAAATGCTTGTATTATTTTCTTTTTAAAGAAAAATAGAGTTTAAATACAGAAAATTTCACTAATTTAATTTTTAGCATCAAGTGGGAATTTGAGATTGTAATTTAGAGCTAAAGCTATTTTTTAATTGCACAGGCTTTAGTAGAGAATTAGCATTAAGGATTATCTCCCCAATCTCCATGATTATAACGATTTCTACAATGGGACTAAAAAGCTCAGGATATTGTGTATTGACATTCTTGCACTACTCTGTATATATTATGTTCAGTATGTATTAACTACATATCCATTACAAAATCATGTTAAATAGCTGTCTCTTTGGGCTTGTGGATTTAAATATTCAAAATATTATAATCTTCACATTAAGCAATTTTTTCCTGTAGAAAGTATTTCTTGGCTCTTCATAGAAAAGAGCAGGGAAATTAATATCCATTAAGTGTCTACTTTGTATCAGTCTCTATGTTAAATGCTTTATATAACATCATAAATATTTTTAAAGAATATTCATAGGAAATCATAAATACACATGAAGCTAAAACAGCAGAGATACCATGTACCTAAACTGTGTTCATAATTTTATTTTACTCTGTATGCCTGTTTTACAGAAGTAGTGGGCTAGGCTCAAAAGAAATATAACAGGGTGAGAAACTAAGTATGTGTTTTTTTAAGTAGTAATCTTAAATTAGAGAGGAAGTAGATGTGAACACATGATATCAGTCCAGATATAAGACCAATTAATGGCTGTGTTTTAGATGAGGATGCTCAGAAAATGATGGGTGAACACCACAAAGGAATACTTCATAGAACCTTTGAGACATTGAGAAAGTCAGTACTTAGAGTAATTAAAAGTGAAAAGGGGAACCTTTGCACAGGTTGGAGCATTTCTAAAGTAAATTGAGGACAGCCAATGAAGAGATCATTAGCACTCTGGTTGTGTCTTAACAAAAGATGCCTTAAGAGAATACTTAAGTTTTCTAAGCAGTGGTTATCTCTGCTCATTTAGTCCACAAAGGTTTCAGAGACACAATGAAATGGCATGCACCATTCTAAGGGACTGAAGTTGCAGCACTAAATAAAACCTCTCAGAAGAGACAGTAGGTTTTGGTTTGCCAAGTTTAGAGTAAAGCATACCAAAAGCTGCTTGTACTTTTAATGAATAAATACTGTGTGAACACGGCTTGATGACCAGTGTGTTGGGTGGTAAGCTGATGGAGTAGGAAATTGACCTTTTCAAATACATTGTAAATCATAAAAGTCTATAATTGCAAGTCATTTGAGAGATCCTGAAAGTACATATATACAGACATAAATAAATACTGATATAAATATGGGTCATGTTTCATGCTTACCCATGTGGCACAAAGCCCATCTCTAAAATTTAGAAACTAGAAATTAAAAAGCAAAAAATATAAACTCATCTTCCTGTAAGATTTTCAAACTCACACTAAATCATTCTCTCTCCAGTCAAACATATTCAGCAACTATATTATGCAATAGTTTAGAACATTGCTCAGTGTATTAGCTTCCTATTGCTGCTGTAACAAATTGTGACAAATGTAGTGGCTCAAACCAATGTAAGTCTTACAGTTCTAGAGGACATAAATCTGAAAGGGGCCTCACAGAGCTAAAATCAAGGTGTCAGCAGGGTTTTGCTCTTTTCGGGAAGCTATGGGGATAATGTGTTTTGTTTTCCAGCTTCTGAAAGCCACTCGTGTTTTTTGACTTGTGGACCCCTTTCATCTTCAAATTTAGCAATAGCCTGTTGAGTTTTCTCACACTACATCTCTCGGACACTCTTCTGCCAACCTTTCTACTTTTAAGGGCCCTTGGGAGTACATTGGGCACCCATGGAAACCCCATGATAATCTTTCTATTTATAATCTGATTAGCAGTCTTAATTCTGTCTGCAACTTTAATTCCCTTTTGCCATGAAACCTAGCATTAACATCTTTGGGTCAGTGGTAAGGGAGCCATTGCTCTTGCCTATCAGACATATGTAGCTTAGTTGGCATAACGAAAATTCTCATTTACTGAGAGATTCAGATAGAAAGTTTCCATTTTCCAGTCTAAAACTCAAATGATCTCTTCTTTTGTTATTTTTCAAATTGTTTACTTAAATTACACTATTATAAAATTTTATGTAGTCTATAGAGTTCCTTTGAATTATTCCTTCAAATCTTTTTCTTTTTCCTTTGTGTTAGAGTTTTGTTCAAATAAATCAAAGCCTATGGAAATTTTCAGTTACTACAATAGAAAATGTCATAATAATAAATTAGTAAATTCCAATTAAATTGCTTATTAACAGATGATTTTCAAATGTCTTAACCCATTTAAGCTGCTATAAAAACACAATAGATGGAGTGACATGACAACAGAAATATATTTCTTACAGTTCTGGAAGCTGGGAAGTCCAAGATAAAGGTGCTGGCAGATTCAGTGTGTGCTGAGGTGCCACTTCTGGTTTGTGAACAGGGAGTTGTCTTTTCACTGTGTCTTCACATGGAAGAAGGGATGAGGGAACTCCCTGGGGCCTTTTTTATAAGAACCATAATCACCAACATGAAGGCTCCATCCTCATGACCCCCTCACATCCCAAAGTCCACACCTCCAAATCCAACACTTTGGGCATTAGGTCTCAACATACGAATTTTGCATGACACAAACATTCAGTCTATAGCACCAAACCATACCAAATATTTTCTTAAAACTGACGTGTTCCCAATATGTTTGTGATTTAGATGTTAGTTGGGACACCTTATCCCTCAAGGCATACATAAAATTAAACAAACAGTATCTCCTAATATAGTAGTAGTGAGTCCATGGCCATCCCATATTCATCTAAATTCTTACAAGCTGTAAGACAGGGGAAGAAATGTTTTCTGATCTCTTGGTCACTGTGGCTCCTGCCTTCAGCTTCAACTGAAGAAATGTAGTTTAGAAATACTTCCCATCCCACCCCTTTGCATTGTGCATATGTATGTACACACACAGAGAAGCAAACAAAAAATTCAAAAGAATCTGTCAATATATTACATATATACACTTTACTGAAAATTGAGAATATATATGTAAAATTTTTAATTTGTTGAAAATCTAAAAGACCATTAAATTGATCATTTGATTTTTAGTTGATCATAAGGTAGCATGTTAGAATGATTGCCTTTGAAGGAAGGCAGGCCTGGTCTGACAGCCCTGCTCTGATGTAATGACTCGCGAGGGGCTCTGGCTCCATTCACTCCACTGTCCAGCTGCCCATCTGGAAACTCATACCCAGCTCAGAATACATCCAGCAGTGGGTGAACATGCAGCAGGCTGGCATAGGGAATGATAGTACAGTAGAGCTGAGACAGCCTAAGCCCCTATAGTAAGACTGAAATTTCCTTGGGTTTCCCCTCAAACGGTGCACCCAATCAGTGACCCCTTTATCCAGTAGAGGGACTGTCCCTGAGTTTGTGCATGTATGGTGAAGCCCCAGCACCACTGCTGCCTGAACTTACCCTGCTATAATAGTAAAAAACATACTCCTGGGTGAAGATTTCATGCTACTGAGACACGGGATATATGAAGAAATGTAGTCGTACTGCAGAAGCGCCGAAGAGTTCCCGCCTCTACATGCTTCATACACTTAGACGTCATCTGTCATCTCTCCCCCTTAAAATTTTTAAAAGAGCTCCCCAGGCTTTGTTCGGAGAGCAGCATCTGCTTTCTCCCTGTGGGTGTTATCTCCCTCCTGTGTGAGCTTTCATATCTCTGGCCTGAGCACTATTTTTATGGTGTATCTTTTGATTTCCATCCTGGTAGTTCCCAAGGACCCAGGATGCAGGTAACAGAACCTCCATCCCTCGGGGTCAAATTGATGAGTAATATGGAGTAATCTTTTCTTATCTGTAATATAAGAATACCTAATTTGTACACATTTTCTGAGGAGTAAATGAAAGAGTACGTGGAAAGTGACTAGCGAATATATAAACCCTGCTCTACAGTCTCTCCTTTGTCACAGCTTATGGGTACAGGTTTTTGTTGTTACTTCCAAATAACCTCATAACATTTTGTTCTTGTTGCAAGCCATTTTACTCTGCATGCAATGTTTTATGCCTTGCTCTTAAAAAAAAAAAAAAGAGAGAAGAAAGAAAGAAAGAAAAAGAAAATCCGGGAGTTGTCAAATTATTTAATATTCGAGTGTATATATAAAGGAAGTAGTTGTAAATGTTGTAAATGAAGCCTAAAGTCATAACAAATTACGGGAGCTGGAAAGCAGAGATGCTGTTAATTGGGAACACTATTGTTACTGTTTAGGGTTTTTTTTGTTTGTTTGTTTGTTTTTTGATACACACCTGCCGTGAAACTCTTGGTTTTGCCTGTATTGCCAACCTAACAGTTTGTGCGTACCTGACTAATGAAATTTCAGGGTTCTCACAGATAGGCTGAGTACAGATGGCTCAAAAGAATTCTTATGACAAAGAGGCCTTTGGGATCCACAAACAGGACAATACATTCTCTAAAGTGATAAGATTCCTTGGGGCAGTTGTTGACAGCTGCAATGCATACACACATGGGCTAATTGCCAGTTAAATGACCCATATTGGGCAGTATGGCAAGAATGTGAGAAAGATCACACCCCACTGAGCTACTCGGGCATCTTAAGTAGCCAATAAACTACCTCTGATTTTACAAAATGCATTAGAATATGCCTAATAATACAATATAACTTTCAACAAAATTTTTTTTATCACATTAGGAGCGGAATGTTTCCTTTACTGTGAAATAGCCAACTGATCAAAAATAGTCATCATTTTTTATTTAAAATAATGGTTATTATCATAAGCCTGACTATTTGGGTCAATGATCTATTCAGTATCTTAAGTAATGGATTATATTATTTGTGTGTGAAGGGGGAGGGTATGTGTGTGATGTAGTAACACTTTAATTAGTTATCTCAGTTTTTAAATAAATAAACTATGAGGCTTATTAATTTTTAAAAAACAGGCTACTTTGAATATAATTTTAGAATGTTATTTCTATTGAATATAATTTATGGATGTTATTTCTAGTTTGTCAGTTAACTAATAAAGTTGCAGTATTTTAGTGTGTAGATACTCTAACATTAAACAGGAAGGCATTGAAATTATATTTATCAATTATATTATTTGAACAACTCCTAGCTTGTTGTGGATAGAGGGACCCTCCCCATAAAGGAGGATTTCACAATGCTTTGAAAGAAACCTTGGAACAGTGGCATTTAATCAGAAGATTTAGGAAAGATTAGCTTAAAGATGCTACAGAAGGCAGTAGTGAAGGCTTAATTCAGTATGATAGAACCTGCCTTATGAATTTCTTATGCTAAACTGCTTTAGGGGGGACTTAATAGTTTCTCACCCAGAAACTTGTAGGCATCCTTAAAAGAATCTTAGAGCAGGACCAGAAGAAAAGAAATAAGTGGAAAATGTTATTTTGTTATTACTATTCCAGGATATATATATATATATATATATAGAGAGAGAGAGAGAGAGAGAGAGAGAGAGAGAGAGAGAGAGAAAATTTCCATGAGTAAGATTCATGAAATAACTAGTTTGTGTTCATTTGCAGGTTAGAAAAAAATTATAGTTTACAAAAAGGTAAAAGAAAGAGGCTAATTGTAAACAAGACTAAAATCTGTTGAATTGTGGGGGAATGAAGAACATTTAAAAGGCAAGGCAAGGATCCCCACCACACTGATCAGCTTCCAGGAATCCAGTGATCATCACCATCACGGCATTTTCAAACAGTGCACAACAATGGAAAACATTGCAGGCGAGTCAGAAACTGAGATCAAACCCTATAAACAAACAGAGATATCACTTGAAGAAAAACATGTTAGGAATAGGTTTTAATTATTCAAAAATCTTCAGAGTTGGTTAATCAAACCCAGAAAATATTACAAGAAAAGACTTGCCAAACAAAAGTAGAATAATTTAGAGCTTATTGTAAAACTTCTTCTCTAGAGCATCAATGTTAAAAAAAAACAATTATACTTTACTTAAGTAAATTTGTCTTGCAATATAGTTAGTTAAAATTGCCAAAACAGGACACTAGTTACATATTTATAATTAAATATTTCAGTTTTAATACATTTCAATTTTTTGATAAAATTAAATCCTTATTATATTAGACATAATGCTACTTTTTAAAAAATAAATTTCCAGCTTTCTTGGAAATAAACCAAATATACTTAGGATGGGGAAGTTAATGACTATATCTTAAAAAGTGATGTCATATATGTCTTCTCACTCTTTTTGCTACTTTTTGATAAACCACTACCTCTTTATTAGAAAAACAATTAGACTTAGGACTCAGGTTATGACTTTTTGTAACTTGAGAGAATCGGAGGATTGTAAGAGAATGGATCCATCTGAATGTTAAAGCTCTAGTTACTGAGCATGATGGTGGATATGAGAGTGGTAGCAGAGTTTATTCAGTCTTTCATTGTGATCAGGGAGGCAGATATTAATGGCGATGGAAGAGTTTATACAAGTGATGACAGCGAAGTGAAGACATCGGACAGGATGTGTTAAATTTCTTGTACACAGTATTTATTTGCCTTTCCTTTGTTTGTAACTTATCTGTAAAAGATTTCCCCCTACTGTTAAAAAATAGGCATGTGTAGTAATTAGTACTTCATTCCTCTGTGTTTTCTTCCCTTACCTTATTGTCCTTTTCTTATCTGACTGGAACCTTATTTTAGAAAATTGATCAAGTAACATGTTTCATGGAGTTTCCTCTGACTATATGTAAGCCCTTCTGCACATCTAACCTTAGATGGAGTTGATCATATGAGGGAACATCTGGGTTATCCCCTTTTTTAAATAGCTGTTTTCCTTAGGAACTGTCATTGTGCTGTTGTTGAATAATGGAGCTGTGACCCCGCGCGGACAATTGCAGTCAACATTATGTACATAAAAGCTAAACACTATGCTGTGCAATTTGGATATTCCAAAGAGGAGCCATAAAATACTTTATTTAAATAAAAAAGCGAAAGTTCTCAATTTAATAAAGACGGCTCCCTGCCACCTGTATCCCTGACTTTCCAAAACATGCCCTAAAAAAATAAGAAGACAGCCATGATGAAATCTGCGAAACGCTGGGCTTAACACCTCAGTGCGACCTTTTATCATTTCCTTTGTCGGCGCAAGAACACGTAAGGACGCTGTGAGGGGACGTGCAGAACTCAGGTCGTGTCTTTGCAACTTTGATTCCCTTTTCTCAGCCTACAGTTATTTCAAAGTTAAAAGTGTTTTATGTAGTATGTAAACGTGCAGCTGAATAGGGTGGTACTGGTTGCAGGTTATGTCTTTGTTTGCTGGACTTCCATGCACTTTGATTTTCTGGGGCTTATGGTTGTTTCTAGTTTTGAGGTAATTGTGTTCCTTCTTGGTTGTGGGGGGAGACGCCGCATGTCTGTCTATGCCTCCATCTTGGCCAGAAGTCCTCCTAGTGAATATTTTAATTGAATTATTATATTCTTCAATTCCTGAAGTTCTGTTTTTTAAGATATTTTCATTTTGTTCATGCATCATTTTCCTGATTTTCCTTAGTTGTCTGTTTTCTCTCGAAGTTCATTGAACTTATTTAAGATGGTCGTTTTTATTTTTGTCTCATAATTATTAGGTCTTCATTTCTTTAAGGTTGTTTCTGTGCTGGCTTAGGGGAGGGGCTCTCATGGGTGAAATAATTTTTTAACCATTTTAATGTAGCTGGTTTTGGCTTTGCACTTTCCTGGGATATTATGACTTTTTAACTGGTTTCTGGAGTTCTCTTAAAGCGTTTTTAGACAGTATATTGTTAAGTTCGTGTCTCTGTGGAAGAACAAAGTGTGGGGCTTCCTATTTTTCTAAAGGATTGGGCTGGCCTGGCAGAGGGTCTCTGGTTTATTCTTTGGGTGTTCTAGAGGGAACAGGCTATGAGGCAGAAGCCTGTCATTCTTCCAAAGTTGTGTAGTTTTTGTATTTTATGCTGTTTTAGTTTGTAGCTAGCCCTATAGAAATAAGGTGATTAAAACAAGGGGAAGTGATGGCAGGGCCCAGGTGTTAGAGTTTAGCCTTAATTGATAGGCTTAAGTAATTGAAGCTGTGACTGGATAGACTTTCTTTATCACCAAACCTTTGCTTCTGGAATTTTGCCTAGAGGGTGGCGGCAGGCAGCAGGACCCCAAATTGCTTTTCGGTAGCATAACTACTATTGAATCAAGATTAAAGCATTTCCATCTCCCTAAAAATTATCCTGTGTCTTGTTGTATCATCCTTTCCTCTAGCCCCATAGCCCAAGGCAACCAGTGATCTACTTTCTGTCTCTATAATTTTGCATTTTCTAGAACTTCATGTAGACTTTTATGCTTTGCTTCTTTCACTTAGCGTAATGCTTTTTGAGATTCATTTGTGTTGTTTTGTGTATCAGTATTTTGATCTTTTTTATTGCTGTGGATGTCTGTGACGTGATATTCTAGCGTCCGCATCGTTTAGAGCTGCGACTCAGAACATGGCGCGTTCCTAGAAGCCGCTTTTGGCATCAGTGGGCGGCGGCGCGTGGACTTGCAAGCGTGGGGTGCGGGACCAACCGACGCCACTTTGTGTTGGACAGTGGAAGCTGGAGAGCCGGGCTATTCGGACTGAGCCAATTGGTTTCCATGGATCTCAATAGTGCCAGCACTGTTGTTCTTCAAGTCTTAACTCAGGCCACCAGTCAGGATACTGCTGTGTTAAAGCCAGCTGAGGAGCAGTTGAAACAGTGGGAAACACAGCCAGGTTTTTATTCAGTGTTGCTGGTAAGTTGCTTAAAAATAGTTATTATTTTTAATAAAATGAGACACTATTCTATTGTTTTAAAAACCTACTTGTGTTGGTGGTTTACTTAGTGAAACTGATCCAAATGTTTGGCTGCCATTGCACTGCCATTTACTAATTCGAGGCATGGCACTTGGAGGACATTTAAGAGATGTTTATTGTTGGGTGAGTATACCCAAGCAGGGTATTGGTAGTATCTGCTTAGAAGGTTACACTGCCAGTTTTCTATTTTAGCCTGTAAATGCTGCCCTCAAGACTGTAAAGAAAAAGAGGAAGGACATCTCTAAAATCAGAGAAGGAAAACTCTGACCCCAAAAAACCTCCGCTGCCTTGCGGCATACCTCTTCAGGGGAAAGGCTAAGGGAGTAAACCCCGACAGAAAATCCGGAGCCGGAGTCCCTAAGGCGGTTTGACATTGTAGTCAACACCGGCAACTCCTGCGGCGCACCTGAAGCCAAGCTGTATTGACTTTGTCTTTCCCTTGGACCCTTCAGCTGCGAAGAGAGGGGGGGTCTGCTGCATGGGCAACAGCAGACCCTCCATATCACCCTGCCCAGGCTCTGTAGCTTCAGTTTCACTTGAGAGGACACTCCAGCGTCATCGCAAGATGTCGACTCAACACGGGAGGAGACAGATACCGGTTATAAGCTCATCCGATTGGCGAAGGAAACGAGCACCAGGGGTCTCCTCTGACGGTGGGAGAGGTCATCGCACCTCACTGGACAGCTACCGTCTCGCCATGGCTCGCCTGCCCCACTGGGTGCGTGGGGATCAGAGAGGCGCCTCTCGAAAAGTGGGCCACAAAACACCCGCACCAGTTAATTCCAAGCAAACAACAAGAAAGAAGCCTCCGGCTCTTCGCCTCGCTAGCTGGAACATCAGGACCATGTGCCCCGGACTTACTGCAGACCTTCCGTGGATCAAGGGTGCCAGGAAAACCGCTGTCATCGATAGGGAACTGGCACGACTAAACATCGACATTGCGGCTCTACAGGAGACCCGGTTGGCCGACAACGGAACTATCAGAGAAACCAACTACACCTTCTACTGGCAAGGGAAGTCTCCGGACCAACCAAGACAGCATGGTGTTGGGTTCGCTGTGAAGAACACGCTTGTTAACTCCATAGAGCCACCCACAGGAGGCACAGAGAGATTACTTACCCTCCGATTGTCAACAACTTTCGGCCCAGTCAGCATTCTTAGCGCGTATGCCCCAACCCTCTGCGCCACCACCGAAGAGAAAGAACAGTTCTACCATGCACTGGACGAAGCGTTATCCAAGATTCCCAGAAGTAACGCTCTTTATCTCCTTGGAGACTTCAACGCAAGAGTAGGAGCTGACCACATGGCCTGGCCCACCTGCCTTGGAAACTTTGGGAGAGGAAAGATCAATGAGAATGGTCAGCGACTGCTTGAGCTTTTGTGTCACCACGGCCTGTGCGTGACAAACACATTCTTCAAGTGCAAAGAGATCCACCAGGTGTCATGGAGGCACCCCCGCTCCCGTCATTGGCACCAGCTTGACCTCGTCATCACCAGAAGAACGGATATTGGCAGCACCCTCCTCACCCGCAGCTACCACAGTGCAGACTGCGACACGGACCATGCCCTCGTGGTAAGCAAGGTGCGCATAATGCCGAAGAGGTTGCACCACTCCAAGATGAAGGGTCGCCCACGCATCAACACCAGTTGTGCCAGCAACCCAGTTAAGACCCAGCAATTCATCAACAAGATGGAAGATGCACTCGGCGAGGGAGTGGCGGCAGATGACATTATCGAATCCAATTGGCCACGTCTCCGCGACGCCATATACAACTCCGCCATTATTGCTTACAGGAAGAAAGAGCGGAAGAACGCTGACTGGTACGAGGCTCACTGGGAAGAAATGGAACCCGTGATCGAGGCTAAGAGGAAGGCCCTACTGGCTTACAAGGTCACGCCCACTCCCAGTACACTTCAAGCTCTACGGGCTGCCAGGAACAAAGTCCAGAAGACCGCCCGCCACTGTGCCAACACCTATTGGCTAAACCTGTGCAGAAGCATTCAGGAAGCCGCCGATATAGGCAACGCACGAGGAATGTATGAGGGTATCAAGAAGGCAACAGGCCCAATCCCCTCCAAGATCGCCCCCCTTAAGTCCAAGACAGGTGAGGTCATCACTGACCAGGAACAGCAAATGCGGCGGTGGACCGAGCACTACCTCGAGCTGTACGCAACGAAGAACACCGTAACAGACACTGCTCTTAACGCCATCCCAGACCTACCAGTCATGGAGGAGCTAGACACCCCACCTACTGCGGCAGAGCTCAGCAAAGCCATCGACCGCCTCGCTTGCGGGAAAGCACCAGGAAGCGACGGAATCCCTCCAGAAATCCTAAAGAGCGGGAAACCAGTCCTGCTACAGCCGCTCCACCATCTACTCTGTCTCTGCTGGAAGGAGGGTTACATCCCCCAGGATATGAGAGATGCCAACATTATCACCATGTGCAAGAACAAAGGAGACCGCAGCGACTGCAACAACTACCGGGGCATCTCTCTCCTCAGCGTCGTCGGCAAAGTATTCACCCGGGTCGCTCTTGCCCGCCTGCAGACCCTTGCTTCCCGCGTCTACCCAGAGTCCCAGTGTGGCTTCAGAGCTGGCCGATCAACAGTGGACATGATCTTCTCCCTACGCCAGCTGCAGGAGAAGTGTCACGAGCAGCATAAACCACTCTACCTCGCCTTTATTGACCTCACGAAGGCGTTTGATCTGGTCAGTCGAAGCGGACTCTTCAGCTTGCTACGGAAGATTGGCTGTCCACCACATCTGCTTGCTGTGGTCATGTCCTTTCACGACAACATGCACAGCACGGTGTCCTACAACGGCGCAACCTCTGAGGCCTTCCCAGTCAGCAGCGGAGTAAAGCAGGGCTGCGTCCTCGCGCCTACGCTGTTCGGAATCTTCTTCTCCATGCTCCTCCAATACGCCTTTAAGGACTGCAGCGAGGGTGTCTTCATTCACACCAGATCCGATGGCAAGCTCTACAACCTGGCCCGTCTACGAGCCAAGACCAAAGTCAAAGAGGTGCTCATTCGTGAGATGCTCTTCGCCGACGACGCAGCTTTGACATCACACTCCGAAGAGGGACTCCAGCAGCTAGTCACTTGCCTTTCCCATGCATGCAAGGAGTTCGGACTAGCCATCAGCCTGACGAAGACGAATGTTATGGCTCAAGGCACGGGGACTCCCCCATGCATCACCATCGACGGATACACCCTGGAGGTTGTCAACGACTTCACTTACCTCGGGTCCACCATCTCGAGCTCTCTGTCAGTCGACTTGGAGGTCAACCGGAGAATCGCCAGGGCAGCCACAGTTATGGCCAGACTGAACCGGCGAGCGTGGAACAATTCCAGCCTCACTGAGAAAACCAGACTGCGCATCTACCAAGCCTGCGTACTCAGCACTCTCCTCTATGGCAGCGAGACGTGGACCACCTACGCAAGGCACGAAAGGAAACTCAACAGCTTCCACATGAGGTGCCTGCGACGCGTCCTGCATGTCACCTGGCAGGATAAGGTCCCCAACACCGAGGTTCTGAAGCGAGCCAATATGAGCAGTTTGCATGCAGTTCTTAGCGAGAGACGCCTCAGGTGGCTTGGCCATGTCAAAAGAATGGATGCAGGCCGTATCCCCAAAGACCTCCTCTACGGCGAGCTAGCAGAAGGCAAGAGGATGACAGGGCGCCCAAAACTGCGGTTCAAAGACATCTGCAAAAAGGACATGACACAATGCTCCATCAATATCAACACATGGGAAGTTCAAGCAGACGACCGCCTAGCCTGGAGGCTCGCGGTCAGGCAAGGTACGTCACGCGCGGAGGCTGCCCACAACGAGGAGGCGGTCCAGAAAAGATCGAGGCGGAAGCAGCGTCAGCAGCAGCAACAACAGCCATCTGCCTTCACCTGTACCAAGTGCGGCAGGGATTGTCACTCCCGAATCGGACTGCACAGCCATTCTCGGCGGTGCAGATAGACTCTCGGGAAGCTACGCCATCGTCTCTCGAGACGGACGGCTGCCGACGACGACGACGACGACGATGCTGTGCACCTGAACCTAATATGAAATAATATTGAATGCAAACTGTAATTGGAAAAAAATAAAATTAAAAAAGTTATACTGTTGAAAACTGGATCTATTATTTAGGTAATCATACACTTTTCCTTTTTTTTACCACTGGTTCCATACTAGAAACATTTTCTTTTATTGATAAACTTGCTTTTTAAACTTTGTGTAGCCACTTAGAGAAAATTTGCTTAAGGCCCAATTTGCCTCAAATTCATTTGAAGTTGTATATTTGCTTAAAAAAAATAAAAAATAAAAAAATAACTACCCTTCCTAAAACTTTCATTCAAACAATATTTCTGGAGTTCTTACTAAGTTCCAGCCAATGTTGTTGATACTGGAAACACCAAAGAGAACAGAGTAGACAGCAGATTACATGTGAAATGGAGAGGCAAACAATACAAATTAAACTAATAAACTTCTACAATATTTAAAGTGGAAATAACTATGAAAAAAACTTGAACTAGATTAAGTGATAAAGTAGGGTAATGTAAGAGACTCTGACCAGTCTGTCCTATGCACAGCCTTGGTAGTCATAACTGTTCTTCCTGTCCTTATTGATAATATTGAATTGCCCAATGAACAGCTGGTAATCCACAAGAATGGTCCCTCCCTTTTTAAGAACTATCTTTACATAGTTATTTCCCAAACTTGTGAAACTTCAGCAGACCACTCATGCTAAAGCTCTTTTAAAATTCTGCCCTTATTCCTCAAAACACCCTTTTGAAGTTCTCATACTAAAACATTTTAAATAAAGAATTATTCTTAACCCTATGTCTAAAAAAATAGAAAATTCAAAAGGGAATTCTAAAACCACTGAAATAATACAGCTAAAATCAGAAATAAAAAATAAGAGAAACAAAAATCAGAGAAAACAAAGACAAAATGGCAATCAGATGCTAGGTCTAAATCCAACTCTACAACAGTCTACATTTCATGTTATCACATAAACACGCAGTCAAAAAGCAAAGGTTTACCAGAAAAGTTAAAACAAGGAAGACCCAACTACATGCTGTGTGCAAGAGACACCTCAATTAAAAAGTTGCACATAAGTTGGAAATAAGTAGAATAAATAAATACATTGCAAACAGTAAAATATGAAAGTCTGTACTGGCTATATTAATATCAGAAAATACATTTCAGGTAAAGAATTACTTCCAGAGATTTACACACACACACACACAAATATATATATATGTATGTGTGTATATATATATATATATATGTATATATATATATATATATATATAAATAAAACAGTCAGTTCACATGGGTTACCCTATAATTTTAACTATGTATGTGCCAAGTTGCAGAACCTAAAAATACATGAAGCAAAAAACTCATAGATTAATTTTCAAATTATAACGGGGTATTTTAACTAAACCATACTCTTAAGAACCTTGAACTAGCTATTTATGGAACACTGTTCAGTAGCGAAAAACTACAAAATAACTGAATATTTTCAAGTAACTATGTGCACATGGTTCATCCACCAATGAAACCCTGTGCTGAATCTTAAAACACGCTGTGGTAAATTTCAAATTCCTGGCACTTTACAGAGTCTATTCTCTGCAATGGAACTAAATTAGACACCAATACCAAGAAGATATGTAAAAGCTCACCTCAAAATTATTTTTGGAATTTAACAACATGTCTACACAATGCAAAAGTTTTAAAAAAATCACAAGAAAATTTTAAAAAATTTAAAAAATTATAATTAATATAATATATATCAAAATCTTGGGGCTGCAGCTAACACAGAACCCAAAGGGAAATTTATAGTTTGAAATGAAAATATTAAAACAAAAGAAAGTCGACAATAATCTAGCACTATCTTAAAAGCTTGGAAAAAAAAAAAAAAGAAAAACTAGAGTCAAAATTAAGTCAAAGTAAGTAGCTGAAACTAAACTCAGTAAAAGCAGAATTCAGTAAATATAAGAAATATAGAGAAAATTAACAATGCTATGAACTGCATCTTTAAAATTTTTAAAAATTGATAAATTACTAATTAGAATAATCAAGTAAAAAAAGAACAAATCCAATAATACTAATATAGAAAGAGGGATTACTTCTACAGATGTAAAAAACATAAAAATGAAAATAACAGAATAGTGTGAATAAATTAAGGCCGACAAATTTAACAGCTTATAAAAAATGTGCAAAATCTTCGAGAAATCAAATTTGCCAAAACTGATAAAAATGAAACAATCTGAATCTCCCTACACCTATTGAAGAATTGAATTAACACACATGCATACACAAATAATCTCTAGGCCTTGATGGTTTTACAACTGAATTCTATTAAATATTCATGGCAGAAAGAAATAACATCAACCTTACAATTCTTTCACAGTAGAGAAGGAGGCTGCTTCCCAACATCATATATAAAGCTGTCATAAACCTAAAAACAAAACCCAAGAAGCACACTGCAAAAAATAAATAAAAATATACAGACTAGTATCCCACATGAACATAGTCACACAATTTCTGAGCAAAATACTATTAAATTGAATACAAAAATATATAAAAAGGATGATGCATTATGGCCAAATAGGGTTTATTCCAGGAATACAACTTTGATGTACTAGTCAAAAATCAAATAACATAACTTAGCACATTTATAGAATAAAGAAAAAAATCACAATTTCATTTTTACTGATGCAGAAAAAAAATTGACAAAGGTTTTGATAAAACTTTCAGCAAATAAGAGTAAAAGAGAATTTCCTCCCTGATGTTCAGAGCAGTTATTGATAAACCTATAGCTAACATGCTACTTCAAATAAAATATTGTGTACTCTTCTAATAAATGTATAATCAGTGCTAGAATATCCACTCTCATCACTTGTATTCTATATGAAAATGTTAATGAATCTACAAGACAGTTTTTAGAATAAGTTAATTTAGCAAGATTGTAAGTTATAAGGCTAATTAAAAATTGAATTTTTATAGACTAGCATCAAAAGTAGAAAAAAATTAACTCTATTTAAAATACTGTTATTGTAGACTCCATGTATGTGCCTCCCATTCATATGCAGAAATCTAATAATGGATGTGATACTATTTAGGTATGAGGCCTTTGAAATGTAATTAGATCATGAGGGTAGAGCCTTCATGAATAGGATTAGTGCTCTTCTAAGAAGAGGCCAGGTAAGGATACAATGAGAACTCAGCAGTCTGTAACCTGGAAGAGACTCTTACCAGAACCCCACCGTGCTGGCACCTGAATCTCAAACTACAAACCTCCAGAACTGCGAGAAATATAGTTTTGTTTACAAATCACCAGTCTGTTGTACTTTGTTATTGCAACCCTACTAAGACAACTGCCAAAAACTTAAAATATTTCCAAGGAACATCTAAGAAAATCTTTAAGCTATTTTAAAAAAATCAGTAAATTGTGTTTTTGTTTTTGTTTTTTTCTTTTTCTTTTTTAATACTGACTGATCCCAGCTACATGAAGATAGCTTAAGAAAGAACTTCTCAATATCTGGTTCCCCGTTTGTAAAGGAAAGTGTACAATTTGATGAGTCTATGGAAGCACAGCAGTGTGATATCTTCTTTCCTTGCCCCACAGTTATGTTATTTTATAGTAATTTAGATTTTTAAAAGTGCTTTTTCATACACTATTTCATTCATAGTATAAAGATTCTAGAGCATCAGAATTTGATTCATAGTCTTATTTTGAAAGTATAAACAGGTATATATCTCTATACAAATGTGCATATTCTCTATTAACAAAGAACATATTCATATTTTTCAACAACAGTGTGAATAATCATATGTATTGAAATCCAGATGGCAGTTTCAAAAACTATCTGTTACTGTATGTGATCTCATTTTTAGGCACTTAAAAAAAAAGAAGGCATTGAAGCATGACACCCCCTTTTGCTGCCTTTGCTTTCTTTGTGGGTATGTACGCCAAGAGTGCTTAACAGAGCAGTGGCTTGTTCACCGGGGAACAGGGAGCTTAATGAATCATACATACTTTATTTGAAAAATATCAATAACCATTCACTGCTCTATTCTTGCATAAACTGAATAAAAATCCCCATGTAAATGGTGCATAGCTTTTTTATGAATCACACTCTATTTTTTAGTACAATGCTAAATCATCTTAAAACATGTAGTTTTACCTGCCAAGCCTAAGATAAATTTCCATCAGTGATTAAAGACTAGTTCCATTCCCTATAATCCTTGTCAATTATATGAATAGGCAGTAATGGAACACTTTATTTTCTCTGGTTATTAAAACACAAAATAGTAATGCAAATGCACTGTACAATGTCTCCTTACTAGATTGGCAGTGTAATTTATTTAATCAAATTCAGACGTCAAAGACAGAGAAGCAAGAGTTAGTCTCTTAAAGTCTATGTGGGACAAAAATGTATTCAGATATGAAATACCCACAAAAGATCAGAATGCAAATTTTAAGTCTTTCAGAGATCTCTCTTATCATAACAGTCGCACATAATTTCTAGTGATGAACATTTCAATTTCATTTGTAAGGCTACAACTTTATAATTTTTCCTTTAACAGAAACCATTCACATTCATTCCGAAAGCAGAAAGTGGATCCTTAACGTTTATGGCTGCTATAGAGATGAATCGTTTTAAGAGTTTTTAAGTCACAAAGAATAGAAATGGGTGATATTTGAATTTGTGGTGAAGGTTAAATAAACTGCATATAGCAGTATCACAAGTACAAGACAGAGCCTCTCCTGTGGAGAGGGTTATGAGGAAAAAGTGAGTGAATCAGGTTTTGGTTAAAATTATCTCCACGATACTCATGACTAGTTCTTTGAGTTAAAATTTAATAAAATTAACACTACTTTCTTAATTTATTTATTTCTTTTCTTCTTAACCTTCCCTTCAAGATTAAACTCATCAGCACTTGACAAAAACTGCAAATAACAGCCAGATGCAAGAGTTGGTTTTATCTTTTTATGCAAGTATGTGGTGCTAATTAGTGCAAATTGATTAAACTTTAATTGCCTGATCCATGGCTAATTAATATTTATAAGATGAATGAGCAGGAAAACCAGACATTTATTAAAACACTTTAATGATTTGTCATATGTTTTGACAAAGCAAAGCAAATAGATGTTATGAGTACGGATGTGCTAGACTAGGGGACTGTATCTGTTGCTTTCCTCTACCTGTGAATGCCCTGAAAATGTACATTAACTTTTAAACACATAGGCTGTAAACTTCATTCAGGGTGTAATTTTAAAAATGATTTTCAAACTTTTTGGTATTGGTCAGAACATATCTATGTAATAAATTATTGCAGTGATAAATATTATTAATCCATGTAAAATTATGTAATTTACTATTAGTATACATATTTACATATGTATTCATGTATTATAAAATATGTGAAAACAGTATAAAAGTATAGATTTTATAAGTACTGAAATGTTGAATTTCTGTTTAAGATTTTAATTTTTTGAAAAAAAAATTAGACTATCAATTAAAAGCACTAATTATTTAAATTCTCAAATTATATCAGACCTGATATGTTTCTACTTAATTATCCTGATGCCTAAAGTTATAACTCAGGATTCCTTCTTAGTTTTGCAAAACTAATCTTACATGGTAAAAGAAGTTTGCATATTAAATATACATTGTTTTAAGGTAGAATATAAATATTTATTTCTTAAAAAATATTTTCTTTTTATACATGACTACTGAAAGAATTATATATAATGGCTTATAATAATAAAGGCCTATTTAGGAATGCCAATATCTTTTGTCATTATCTTGATAGTATTTTACAATTAATTCACAGAATCAATATGTATTTAGTGAAAACTTCTTCCAAAGAAAAATATTTCTAAAAATTGATGAGATTCTATATGTTCATTTCCTATATCCTGCATTTAAATTCTATGTTTCATTCTATCATATATCAAACAAGACAACATTTCATATTTTCTTGGATACATACCATTATACCAGCAATTTTCCACTGCTGTGCCATGGCACACTAGCATGCCACAAGAATTTTTAAAACATGCAAAACCTGATTGTTTAGTCAGGGGCATGGACCTCATTTCCCTTAAACTGTCAAATAAAAAAATGACAACAAGCAACACAATAGCTGTTAAGAATAAATTAATCAAAATTATACATATTTTTTGTAAGATTGGTAAAATATACATATATTTTAGTGTGCTGCAGAACTTTAGTAATTAGTTCATGTGTGCTATGAGATGAGAAATGTTGAAAATAGCTGCTCTACACATTTCACTAACTTAAGCAATTCTAATGAGCTCAATGTTTGGTAAAATGTTATTTACTGTAGGCTGAATGAATATGATTCAATGCTCTTTTAAATTGAATAGCTTTAAAATATCAAAATAATCAGTTACATGATTGTTAATCATTTTTAAACTAAGATATAATCGATTCTAAATATAAAAGTAGCCCTTCTTCCTGATTTCATTCCTCTCATTCTAAAATACTGCAGGTTGTTTAAAATTATATTAATAATTGTGAAGGTCTTTTGGCGTTTCAACTTCACTAGGCTACAGGCAACTGTTGCTCAGTTAAACTCTGTTCTAGGTGCTGCTGTGAAGGTATTTTGAAAGTATGGTTAAAATCCATATTCAGTTGATAATTAGTAATTATCATAATTGTAAATGAGATTATCTTAATCTGGGTGGACTTTATTCAATCAGTTGACAAGCCTTAAGAGCAGAGTTGAGGCTTCTAGACTGAAGAAATTCCAGCAGCTTCAGCCAGTGTTTGAGTGTCAGCCTGCCCTTCTTAAGAGACATCCGTGCAGATTTTGGACTTGTTTAGCCAGTTTTCACAATTGTGAAAGCTAATCCCTTGTCATAAAACTCATAACATACATATTTCCTCCTGGTTCTGTTTCTCTGGTAGAACTCTGATACAGCAATGAATATTGATACTTCAGAATGTCAGCAATAAATCATGGAAACAAATATATGAACAAATAATCACAAAAACAACAAGATGAATACTAAGCATGTGTGGACCATTTCATGCAACAATTGAAAGAATGGGGAGAGAGCAGGGTAGGTGAGGGCAACGCTAGTATTATACTTAAAGAACGAGTGGTGGGCACGTAGAGTTGAGTAGAATATTTCTGGCAGAAGCAACAGAATTATCAATACATGAGGCATATGTGGAAAAACTACCCTGTATTGTTATTATACATATATTGCTATGATATGTGTATGCTCTATTCCTAGAGGAAAAGGTATTGATGTAGTCTGCAACTATGGGCTTTTTTTCAGATGACAAATTGCCTCTATAACAACAAATAACCGTGGACTTATTTCTAGAAGGGTTATGATGACTAAATACATTTACAAGGGGAAAAATATAATCAGACATGTGTTTAAAAGTATCAGTCTGGCAGACCTCTGATGGAAGGACTGAATAGATAAAGAAGGATGAGTTAAGTGTGTAGAGGGGGTGTTTGTCTGCTTCACTTTGTTTTTCAGCTGTAGAGATAATACAGTTTCTAACCAAGATAACGACTATGAGGATAGATAGCAGAAAATAAATTTGATAGTCATCAATTAGTAGAACTGATTAAATGTGGGCAATGATAATAGAGAAACTTAGGTTCTAGTTTTATGGTTTGGCAATTATATAAAAATAATGTTGGGCTTCAAGACATAAAATCTTGAGAAATAAAACAGCACTATAGAAAAAAGGTAAGTTCTCTTCTGAAAATTTTTAAATTTGGCCTGCCTACAGATTTTCAAACAGAGATTTCTAACAGGAAGTTCAGGAGCTCAAAAATCAGGGCTGGGCTGGCACATCAATTTGAAAATGATGGCAGTAAAGATATGGGCATGACTGGGACTTAGAATGGAGTCAGTGTATGCTTGGAAAATATATGAACAGAGGAATTTATTTTGCCTCCAAACAAAGCATTCATGTTAAATACAATTTCAAGTATACTGCATGACTCAAAGCTCTGTATAAAGATAGAAATCCATTTTATTCTATTACACTATAAAATGTAAATGAAATTACTTGTGTTTTTTTAACTGTAATGTTTACCATACTTGACCAGGTAAGACAATTTCTTTTTATCTACTCAATAATTCATCTTTAAGTTAGTTCATGAACTCACCCATCATTTATTCAAGCTAATATTTAGCATCAACATGTACTAAGCTATGTGCTGGACACAAAGCATATACATTCAATGCTCTCATGACACGTTTTCCTATAATTAAAAATAATCAACTCTGAGTTAAAAAAAATAGTCATTTTAATTGTGAATATTGTGAAACAATATTACTGTGGCCATTGGAAAGGTAATAACTTTATAGAGGTAAGTTTCATTTCATGCTCAAAACAGAACCAGAGAATTTTCTCTCTCTCTCTCTCTCTGTCTCTCTGTCTCTGTCTCTCTCTCTCTCTCTCTCTCTCTCTCTCTCTCTCTCTCTCTCTCTCACACACACACACACACACACACACGTACACAAACTGACCCTCGAAGATAGGCTTCATTAAAGGTGCTAAATTTGTAGCATAGACTCAAAACTTTTCATAATCGGTAATAGTAAGGTTCTGTGATAGGCTGTTAGGTTAATGTCTTCCAGTTTGTAGTGTTTCAACCTCACCAATATTAATTTTGGGCTTGGGCATGGGACTTGCTTTGATCACTCAGATATTATAATTGTTATACAATCAGAGACTTAAAAGGTGCTTGTGCTCTGGACCTTGCCTTCTCTTGTTGCTGAAAACTCTTCTGACATGATTTAAAATTTTTTAAAGATTCAAATAAATAAAAGGCCTGGGCTAGTATGTCAAGATAAGAGAGAATAGAGAGAGAGGTCCCACATATCACCTCCATCCTACCTGAGACCCAAATGTATGATTTGAACCCAGCCCCAGTTGCTGACCAACAAAAACAGAAGCGAATAAATTGCTGTTTCAAGCTAAGTGAAATACTGCATTATGAGTAGTAGTAGAGAAGACCTGACCACAGACTGTGTAATGGAAACAACATGAGATACATAACAAAGAGCATGCCTTTGTCATTCAATCAATAGTTGGTTGTGGTGAGGGGTCCTACTTTGTGGAGAGCTAGGAAATGGCTGTTAAAAATACTCCACAATTATGAAACTAAAAGAATTCAGATAATTCCTTCATCAGCTTATAGGGATATTAATATCAGAGGCTATTATCCCCTAAGTCAGTCATAGCATTCTTGCTCCTCAAAGATTTAAGTTAGATTTGATAAACCCCTAAATTTACAGCCTGGAAGAATCCAGAGTTCACCACACCATTCTGAAAACTGCATGTAGACTGTACTTTCCTTACACTCTTGGCTGTCTTGAGGATCTCCCGATTGCCCGTGACCCTCCATTTAGATGTGACACCCACCCTTTCTATTTTTTTTCTGCACTAAGCCCATGGATTCCAATCATTTCCTGACTTTAATGACTTTGGTAAACATCTGGGGGTTGGAGGGAAGGATTATATTTAAAAGGATAAAATCTTTAAGCTGATTCCACTGCCTCATTGCATGCTTTCATTTTTCCCCCCATACTTTCACTCTTTCTTCCTGGTAAATGCCAAATACCTCTCTTTCTAATGCTCCAGGATCTCACGTACAATATTCAAACACTTATAATCCTTATTTTAAAATATTATTCTTATATAAGAAATCTAATGGCTGTGATTATTATGAACATTTTCTCTGTTATGTTGTTCCCGCCTGCCTGCCACTTTGAAAGCCAATACTCTAGGGACAGGTGCTGATATAAAGGAAAGTGATTTTATTTCAGGTGTTGGCAACCTGGAAGCTGGAGGCTATTGTATCACAGCCCATCTCCACATCTCTGGAGGCAGAGGTTTTTATAAGGAGGGAGAGGGGAACAGAACAAAGAGACCAAGGGAGAGAGATGAAAAGTTCTCTCTGTGCAGACCAGCACAGTCCATTCCATTAAGAATAGTGATGGTCTACTGTGCATCTTCCTGGTTTATTCATCCTGGCTTTACATCATCCTAGCTCTCTGGTTGAAGGTCAACTAGGATGCCTGAGGGATGGAGTCTGTATCTTTTGAAGTTAGTTCATAGGATTCTATACAAATGTGCTGTTTCTATACAAGATACAATTCCGCACTGTTATAATTTCATAAGTCCAAAAACTAGTTTGAAACTATTCCTCACTTCAAACTGAAAATAGCTTTAGTTGAAGAAAGTTGTTTAGTAAATCAAATAAATAAAGAGACTTAGGCCTGTGTAAAGGCATGATTCCCAGAGGTCAGAGTCAAGGATGCTCAAAGAAAGAAAAAGAAAAAAATATCACAAGATTTGGTTTTTTTTCCCTTTTAGATATGAGCTGCTTAAATATATGAAGATGAGTATATATTAGACAAGAGTAATTTAAAGTTTTGTCTACTCAGGAGTCTTTTTGTTTTTATTTATTTCTAGTTCACTTGTGGAAATCTTTACTCCTTTTATGTGTTTTTATTGGGGCGGTTAATCTAGGCATACAAGACAGTGGGTCACAATCATGGACAAAAGATTCAAACTGAACCAATCACAGGTTTCCCTGAGTCAAGTTACCAAGGTTGAGCTAATCAGAGATCACTCCGAGGCTCTTCTCTAAAGCTAGCACATAGGACTGTCTATTAATTTTGGAATGTGGACCTATATCTGTGGGCTTGAGGATCAGCAGCCATCCTTCATATTTCATGGAGATAGCCTTACTTTGGCCAGGAAGAATGAGGCCAGCATGCAAAGAGAAGCAGAGATGAGGAAAGTAGAGATTAGGGGGAGAGGGGAGGGGAGAAAAGGGGGAGAGAAGGAGGGGAGGACATGGTAGAGGGAAAAGACTGGATTTCTCTACTATGTGATCTGGTGAAATGTCTGTTTTGTAAAGACTAGAAAGAATTGTTTTCTATAACTTACTGACAAAGAATACCATATATCATATCCATAAGCAGTTCATGTTTAGCAAACTAAATTGTTAAAAAAGCCTCTGGGTAAAGAGAAACACAAAAGGCATTTCTACTGCCTTCAGTACCTAAGAAGTGGGTTCCAAGCATATGTGGAGAACTTCCAGGCTAGAAGACATAGCGTCATATAAAATCATATCCACCTCACGCCCACATTTGTATAATTTCTTGTTTACTTTCAAATTACACAGTATCAAGCAGGTTCACCTTCAATTAGAATTACAGGGATTCCCATCAGATTCTCTGAGAACAATTTTAAGAAAGAAACTGTTACTGGAGAAACCCTGGTTCTTTTTGCCAATACAGTAAAGAATTACAGACCAGCAAGCCTATCAGCTTGTAAACAGAGTTTATTAGTGCTGAGTTCTAATGGGAGAGCAAAAGCAAGGGTAGCTAGAGCAAGAGTGGCAAAAGCAGGGTGACCAGAGACCAACTGGCCAGGGATCCCCCATGTGGCAAGAAAGTGCCAAGAGGCCAAGAGAGAGAGAGCCCTTTGTTCTGAGGGCTTATATAGTTGGTGGGATGGGGGTGAAGGCGTTACATATTGATTGATGGGTAACGATGGTGCCAGCTTTCCCAGGGAGACGTGACTGCTCAAACTTAGGTATGGGTGGGGGTCTGTTAGCCCGAATCTTTTCTTGCTCTAGACTCTATTTGTTCATTTTGCGTATGTGACGGGAGGCAGGCAGTTAACCAAAGCCATTTTATGGGTTTTTCCTTTGAGCACTGTAGACCCCTCCCTTTCCCCCTTCCAGGCCTTGGGATGAATACACAGTCTCAAGGTTTTCCTTTTCCAAGCTAGTGGGGATGATACACAGAGACTTTCAAGGGCTCCCCGCCTCCTGCACTATCATAGTTTACTCGTGTTGTTCGGAATGCCTGGCAGTCTTATCCGACTGGGCTCAGGATTCCTGGGCCAGCAGATGAGTCATGTCTTCCTTGTTTTCAGCCTCTTGTATTAAGTTCTTTGTTAGATTGCAATGGTGAGGGCCCTGCCTTTCTCTCCCCTCTGGCCACTCATTCCTAGCTGCTACCTTTGTGCTTAAAGGAATTGCCTGGCAACCAGGACACTAGCCACTGGCCAGCAATAGCACCACAGTCTCAGAGTTCTTCCTATGCTGTCTCCTGTGTCATAATCAGTGAGATCAGGCTTGGGTTAAATCACATTTGAATGAAAACTAAAAGCAACACTTCTGACACTTTTCAAAATCAGTATTCCCAACTCATTCTTTGCTAATTAAAAAAATTAATTTATTGATTTTAGAGAGAGGGAGACAAAGTGAGAAAGAGAAAGGGAGAGAGAGATCTATTTGTTGTTCCACTCATTTATACACTCATTGGTCAATTCTTATATGTGCCCTGACTGGAGACTGAACCTGCAACCTTAGCATATTGGAATGACTCTCTAACCAACCTAGCCACCCAGCCAGGTATTTGCAAATTTTTTTAAAACTTTATTTTCCTGTATCAACAGTTATGACCACATACAGAAGTAGCAATGTGAAATACTCAGCATTTGCTGCACCAATGAATAACCTCAAGTTTTCAGTAGTTTATATGAGCAAACATTTGTTTCTTGCTCATGTCACATTGGAGCTGTGCTTTTTAGGAAATTTGATGGCTGCTATTGCATTTGGCTGAGATCCACCAGGCTTAACTGGACTTGGCTGGACCTGACTATACTCACCTGAGCTCTACTGGTCTTGATTTTGGCTTCATGTCTGCTCACATTCCATTAGCCAAGACAAGTCAGATGACCAAGCCCAATGCCAGAGGGGTAGGCAAGCATTTTCTACTTAGATTTAAGCAAGGCAAAGTTCCATGGCAAAGAGTGTGACTTATTAACCACCACTTCCAAAGAGGAAGAGAAGTGACTGGAACAATAATCTAATCGACAACATAAACTGAAAGGTTTCAGGACATGCCACCTTAGATCCACTTGTATTACTCAAGGGACATCAAGAGTTGGCATCTGGAATTCTATCTAAATTTTTGATACCTACAGAGAAAAAGTCAAATGAATGGGGAGGTATTCAGGAAATATGAGGTAAGCATGTCATTTTAACAAGAAGATGACTACATGTTTTCCAAGACGCCAGGATATTTCAGGTTATTCACTGAGAGGAAATCTTTAACTGCATTAATTCATCCATGTTTATAATCTACACATGTTTATAATCTGTCTTTCCCCTTACACTCTTTCATGTCTTAAACAAATCACTCTGCTCCCCTTCTGTACACTTAACACTACTGTTGAGTTCAGTGCAGCAGTGGATTATTACTATAATAAAATAAACATTTTGAAAAGCCGACATTTTAAAGTAGACAAGTAGACCTCTGTGGAATCAGAGCAGCCATTTTTTGCTTATTTGATGATTTTTTAAGTGTGTTAAAATTATTTGGAAAGAACATAAAATATTTCAAAATTTTTATTTTTAAGAAAGGTAAAAGTACAAGCTTTACACAAAGAATTTTATTCACTGAGTTTTCTTTTTTCTTCTTAACTCAGATTTACTTTTAAGTACCTGTAGGAAATGTCATAATAGTCTTCAAGTTCACTCAGATGAAACATGCAAATAAAAGCTTCCTTTCTCTTCTGATCTTATAACCCAACCCTACTTTATTCTTCTCTTTTCCATCATTCACTCAAACTTCAATGGAAAAGTTCATTGAGGATCAAACAATCCAGCTGTTGTTTTCAACTTTGCTATTTTAATGTTTGTTTTCCAAATCATTCTTATTTTTTCTACTAAAAATATACTTCCAAATCATTATTTTTTTGGAGCAACTCTAATGCTTTCCGTTGCTAGATATCTGATCCAAGTCCAATATTTTTCTTGGCAGTTGGTGAACATAATAATAAGTAGGGCCATTTTTTCTTTCTACACATAGAACTGAGGAAAGAGGACAAAATTCACAATTAAAACAAAGTTAAATATGAAGGTAAATTCTCACCTTAACAAAGGGAAAACAACATATAAAGGGAGTGTCCATGCTTTTAATGTGTATTTGCACTTAGTTCCACTTCTCAATGCACATTTTTTGAATACACATTGCGAGTGTGATTAAGGTAATGATTTGCTTTCCACATAATTTTTTGTTTATTTTAAAAACATCTGTTAGAGTTATATATAATATGCACATTGAAAACAAAAGGTTTGGAATAGCAATGAAAAGTGAAAGTGTATTATTTCATTCCATTCTGCCATTTCAATGCTTAAACTCATTTTTTAATGTTCCCAAGTTTTATTTTTCCCTTAATTTCTTCATAACATTAAACAATATTCTTATATATATATATATATATTCATTTATTTATCAACTTTACATTATATTTATTACCTACAAAATTAAAGTTTAGATTGTTTAAATAATCTCTGCCACCTTCTAATTTCTAATAGATTAAGATTTGTTTTTCTGAAATTTTGATTTTTGAGACTTTTTGAAATTTTTCTTCTTCTCTCCAAAATAAAATTTCTTATCTCCCTTAATTTACATTTGTACCTTTCCTTCAAACTTTTTTTTCTTCTCCCATTTCCTAACTACTGTCTCTAAACCATTTACATCTACATGATGAAGACTGATATTTTCATTTTACTTTTTCCATTATTAACTATCAAGCTTTGTTTACAACCATGTGTCTAAAAAAGAAACATAGAGTAATCTTATTTTAAAGAGTATATCAGTTCCATTTTCTAATAATATGTTCAATATGATTGCCTTTAACCCTTAGGCATCTTTTTCAGTGAAGTTTCTCTGCATTTAAAGCAATGTCTCCCATTGTTAATTACTAAAAATTTTAAAAATTAGGAAATACAGGCCAATGTTTTTCTCTCTAGGTTTATTTAGACATTAACAATATTGTCATTTTTTTTAGGTGAAAAATTATATAGTTTTTAAAAAAACATAGAAGTACTTTGCCTGCAAGGATTTTAGAAGAATTTCTTATTTTAGAGCCCAACACTTACCATTAGATACCTTAAGTCATCTGCCACAGACAGTTAATTCGTAATTTTAGAGAAGAGCCATTGAAACAGACTGAGAAAGCAGAAAGCACTGTTTCAAAGGTAACAAGTAATTAAAATTAATATAAAATATTTTTAACAGCATCTACATGAGTTTGGTGAGCAATGGTTTATCTGAGAAAAACCTCAACTACCAAAATATAGTTTCTGTTTAATATAAAGTTTATATTTTCCTCCAACCTCAAATATAACTCTAATCTCCATATCCAAATTAATTTATGGAAGAGAATGCATATATATGTTCAAGTAAAATATTAGAAAAGCAGAGAAAAATAATCCCTAGATTAACACATCAATTTTAGCATACACTTAGCACATGAGAAAAAATAAATCTAAAAAAAGTTTTCAAAAAAGACATTACTTGAAATAAACTTTGAACCGTTATTTCAGCCACAATATGAATAATCTGCAAATAGTGGGTAAAACTCTTAAAGCAGAGATAGATATTTTATCATTTACTCTTTCAAAAAATATTTACTCCAAAAAAAACAAGTACAAGTCCCTCCCCTTATGTACTTCATATTTAGGCAAGAAAAACAATTATGAAATAAGTAAGTAAACTAAAAATTTTCATATAGTATGTGAAATTGTGATAAATGTTATCAGAGAAAATATAAAGCAAGGAAGTAGGTAGATAGATATAGAGAAAGGGGTACACTTTGAATAAGGTAGTCAGAGAAGGTATTTATTGAGAAAAAAAAACACTTGAAATAGTCCTTGAGGAAATAAGGGAGTGAACTAAGGTAGGTGGGGGATGTGCATGCAGGTCAGAGGGAACAGCCAATGTGAAGACCCTGAGGTAGATGCATGCCTAACCTGTTTAAAGAAAGGCAAGATCAGGGTAGCAGGAGGAAAGCAAAGACGGGCAAATTCATATTGTAACAGCTTGGGCTTTTCCCTCATCATTGCCCTCACATTTCTCACCATATCAATATAGGCTATCCACAGGGTAATCACGAGTAACTTGAAGGCATTTTCAGGATTTGACACACACTATATAAAATGGAAAATCCTTGGCAGTCATGAGCAGAGGAGCAGCCCAGTCTGACTTACATATTGAAAGGTTTACTCTGGCTATTATATAGAGAATAGGTAACAGAGTGCAGGAGATGAACAGTGGTCCAATTAGAAGCTCATTGCAGTAGTTAAGTTGAGAAATGTTGATAACTTGCATCAGAGGGGCAGCACTCAAGGTAGTGATAAATGCATTCTACATATACAGGGTGTCCCCCAAAAATGTATACACACTTTAAATAATTATAAAGTCGGTGTTTATTAAAATACATTTCATTTTCAAAATGTAATAGAATCTACAGACATTATTTAATTGTTTTGTCAATGCCTGTTTTCAAACTGACGTCCGTTCTGGTCCAGGCACTGCTGACAACGCGAAGCAATGGAATCTCAAACATCAAGAAACAGCAAGATGAGGCACCCCCGCACTACCAACACGGTGTTAGATCCTTCCTTGATGAGATCTTGCCAAACAAGTGGATTGGACAAAGGGGTTTCATAGAATACCCTGCGCGTTCACCAGACCTCACGCCACTAGAGTTTTTTATATGGGGATACTTAAAAGTCAAAGTCTACGCTATGAAACCTGCAACAGTCGCTGAATTGAGAGCAGCATTGAATGAGAATGCACACAAATACCAAATGAAATGTTTTGGAACGCCCTGTATTTTGAAGGTAAAGACCATGTGATCTCCTGATAGATTAATTGTGGGGTAAAGAGAGAAAATGGGAGGACAACTCCAATTTATTAGTGTGAACAATAGAAGTATGTAATTATCATTTCCTGATTTGGAACAATAAATTAGGTGGTACATTTTGGTTGTGTTAATATATAGATGTCTTCTAGCAAACTATGTCAAATTAGCAAGTGGGCAATTAGCTATACAATTCTAGAGTTCAGGGGAGTAGTCTAGGCTGAGAGCATCAGTGTATGGTCAGAGACATAATGAGATCACCAAGGAAATACATCTAAATGAAGAGAAAAGCTCTAAGTCACTTCAAATGTTCAAGGTCGGGGATGAGTAGTTAGTAAGGTAAAAGGAACTAGGAGTGTGTGGTATCTGGGAAGCCATGTGGGGGAGGTGGTTATTAATGAGGAAGGAACAACCAATTGTGTCAAACCCAGTTTGATTACTAGTCAGACATGAGAATTTTCAGTAGAGTAGTTGGGACAAAAGCTTGTATGGAATGGGATATTTTTTAAAAGAATAACAGATTGGTTATGAAAATCATAAACAAGTTTTTTGAGGAAATTTAATGTAAGTAATAACAGAGAAATAGCAGAGTAGTTAGAGGGGGCTGCAGGGTCCAGAGAAATTTTTGGTTTAGAAGTGAAATTTTAGTATGTTTTAATTCTATTTGGAATGATCCAACAAAGAGGAAAAATGCATGACCAGTAGAGATGGAAAGATTGCAGGAGCTATGGCCCTAGAAAAGTCGAGAGGGGATGGAATTCGTAGCATCAAGGGCATTTTCATGTGAAAGGATACTGAGAAACCCAGGGATGAAGAGTATCAGAGCCTGAACTATGAAGGATCTATACCAGAGCTCACTAGAGAATTAAGTGAACCTTCAGTTGACCATAATGAATTAGAACAGCACAGAGTGGATATATGACAAAATCCACCTTTTTATATTACTTCTGTTTGAACTTCTGGTGGTCAGGTTAATATAATGAAAATAGATATATAACTGTCAATGCAGGATCCAAATATGGTTCCTCTTAACTAATCCTCTTTTAAATTCATTAAATTCAATTTTTAAATGATTCTTCTGAAATTCTATTTTGTGTAGAGTTAAATGTGTCTCATGAATACAATAAAAAATTGTAACCAGTGACACCTTGAAAGTCAGTATAGTGACATGCTATGCTGTTGTCTTGCCAAGCAAGTAGCCTCCCACCCACTGATGATCCACATTACTGAACGTTGTACAGGGAAATGAGTTTCAATATAAACAAACCCAAGCCTGAATTTTCCCAAAGTGTTTGTGTTTGTGTGCATGTGTGTGCACATACATGTATTTATTCTATTCCAGATATTAATGTGGAAAAGGCAAAAAATTGTTGCTCCTTGCTTTCCACATCTGTCATTTGTCATGAGGAGATATTCGAAAGGTTGGAGATCTCACAGAATCATCATTAGAATGCAGAAATTTTCACATTCACCCTCTGTTATTGAATGGATGGAGAATTCTGTCAGAATCAGTCAAACAGAGATTCTCTATATGTGTGTAAATAAATTTGAAAGCATACAGACATTAGACAAATTTCCTGAAGTTATAGAAGTAAGAGAAATCTTAAATTAATAGGTTTTCTGAGAGACTCCTAAACAGTATTTGGAATATAATCATTGTCTACATTCGGAAAACTCCCACAAAATTTTCTTACTAAGTATCATAACTTTAACAGCAAAAATCTCACAGCGCAATTTAAGTCAGAGGACCCCAAGTTATTGTAAAAACAAGCCAACAATGCTTTAAAAACACAATTTGCCTTTCCTTTTTCTTTTTCTGCTAATTCTGAGTTAGGCTCAACATGTCCTCAAACACATATGGAGCCTTATGCTGTGTGAGACCCTGAAAACAGATAAATGAAAAGAAGCAATTGCTGTCCTCCAGTCACCTACATTTCAGTGAGGCAAGTCTGGAAATAGTCTCTCGTAATCCTGGATGACAAACACATTGGGCAGAATAAGTGCTTCATGTCAAGACGCAACAGGAAAATAAAAGGTGTACTGTAATCTATGCAAACATGTTTGATCCAAATGAAGATACAAGTCTTCTTTTGAGCAATTCTAATCCATACTCCACCTCAATGCACACCCCTGGGGGAAAAAAAAAAAAAAAAAAAAAGCAGTGTGCAATCAGGTGTTACTGCAGCAAACACATCATTTACTCAAAGTAGGGCCAGAACAGTAGCCGCTGGCAGCAGTTCTCCCTTTCTCTCCTAGGATAGAAGCCAAAGTCCCTGCAGTTCTTTTACAAGGTCCTTCGGGATCTCGTGTCAGTTTCTCTGACCTAAACTCCACCCAGCCTCTGTCATTCTGCTCCAGCTACACTGGCTTCCAGCTGCCAAGTGTTCCAAGCACACTCCTTGGTCAGAGCCCTTGGCAATCTGCTCCTTCTTCCTGGAAGGCTCTTGCCCCGCATTACCTACATGGCTCCCTTCCTCCCCAAGGCTTTGCTCAGATACACTCAAAAGAGGCCTTTTCTGACCACCCTTCTTTAAACTGTAGCCACTCCCCCTGTTCCCACTCACCCAGAAGCCCCCTGATACTGCTCCAGTCACATTTTAACCTACTACATAATCTTTCATCTCTTAGAGCTATTTAATCTACTGTATTAGTTTTTAAATTATATTATGGTTTCCTCTCATTAGACTGTAAGCTCCATAAAGAGGGGAGTTTCTGTTTACTCTGTTGGTGTATCCCAAGTAGTAGAGTAGTGCCAAACACATAACAGGACACAAGAAATGTATTAAATGAAAAAAATGCTGTAAAAACATTTATCCTGCATTTTGATGTTGGTTGGCAAGAAATTCATACTCCTCATAGGCATGGGATCAATGCTGCTGTGTGTGATTATTTTAATCGTGGTAAATTTAAAAGTGCATATGCCATGCAGTTCCCACTGGTGAATGCCAATCCCTTATTATAAACATATGTTTTTTAATAGTGGCAGCTAATATGGACTCTGTTACAATAGTACTACAGTACATTTATTATATTTCCTATAAATATTTTCTTTCTCTGCAATAATTTATAAGTGGTTATAGGAAAAGAAAGTCAGATAGGAATCAGAGTACAATTCAGATATTCTTCAGATTTTGAGTACCAAGTGGGTGCCAAGCACTATTATAGTGTAAAGAATAGAGCGGTGAGTAATAAATACCTATAAGGATCATTCTATCATGGCCTTCACATCCCAGAGGGTTCCATGTTCTTTTTGCTCTTGATATTGTAAGGAAAAAAAATTCAAGGACAGGTCTAAGATTATGCATTCAGACAACTATGTAAAAGACAATGCATAGCAAAAATCACAGGGCTATGAGTAATAAGCAATATGGTGTTTGATAAAAATTAAACAATGTTGTGAGCTCAGGATTTCCTTCCATACCTGCTATTCACATCAGTACTGATCTCAGAACAGGACTTGAGCCTGTAAGACAAAGGAAAGCAGAGACACCTGCTGGAGTGACAGGGTGAGGAAACAGGAAGGGAACCATGACAAAGACCACAGCATTTCAATAAGGTCACAGAAAGAAAATGAACAGAAATATGAACAGACAAGGAAGTTTTGACTACTAATCAACTGTTTAATAATTGGCTATTTCCAGTGCTCTTATATAAAAGGGTAATAAAGAACAATGTCATATTTGGAGTATTTAATTCACAATTATTAAGTGTTATTTGAAAATTCATTATTTTTAGTTGTCAATAATTAAAACAATTATAGTAAAGTTCCATCTTCATCACAACATATTCCTGAGGTAAAATATACTAAAAGAGGTATGTTCTTCTTTCCAGAAATTAAATCTCCAATATAAATCAGAAAACAAATATGTGGGCTTCAAGAATCCCAGTCATGTTGGATAGATTGAACGTATTTACTTTCCAGAAGACGTAACAATTAGAAAGATCTTTGAGGAATGGAGGCTGAGGCCGCAGGTTAGGGTGGACATGTTTTCTCAGTTTGCCCATGCTGTGCTAAAAAGCTGTTGTCTAAGGCAAAGACAGCAGAAGCAAATGCATTAAAAATAAAAGGGCTCCTGTGAATTTATGAGAAGCGCATCACAAAGACAAATATTTCAGCCATGCAATTCCATTCGGCCTTTTCAGCTGTGTGTCCATAGCAAGTCAACGGCTAAATTGAAAAATCAATTCCAATTTAAATTATTGGAATAAAGAACACCAGGAGTCAGAGATAAAATGGCTTTGTTCTCTGAGATCCTTTTTAATTGGAAAGTTATTTCTTCAGGGTATTCTAATGGTTCTGAGGGAAGATTGCAAAATAAAGTTGATCGGCTGGGGGAAGGTTAATAGCTAATGTGCTCTTCTTGCTGCTCAGCAGCCTCCTGTCTTTATGACATCCCCCATCATATCTGGAAGGACTAAGATTCTAAATCATTTGATACATGCAAGGACTGTATTTTCTCTTAGTCTTTCAAAAATCTTCCTGAAGCTGGAACCTTGGCAGAGTCTCACTGCTTTTGCAACCTTTGCGACTGGACTCACATTTGCTTTACCAATGTCAGAGGACCCTTTTATTCTCCCTTCTCTTTTTTTTTTTTCTTTTTCTTTTTCTTTTTGTTATTTTCCTGATGGCTATATTTCTCTCACAATGCAGTGGTAATTAATGAAAATATAAGATACCTGAAGAGGATGTTAATAAAAGCTCTTCTTTTTAATGAAGAAAAAGAAAGAAAAAATTTTGCTGACCTGAATTTAACAGAAGAAAAATATTTATAGACTTGGTAGATGTATAACAAAGGTACAAAGATAGGGCATAGAAGCAACATGACATATATAAAAGTGTTAATAAATATAATTATCAAAAAGTTAATATTGGATATAGTGAGAAACTAAAAGTCATATTTACGAAGCTTCAGCCCAAAGTTAAAAAGATAAAGTTTAATTAAACATATAATAACCTTTGATCTGCCTGTAGAAAATTGTTTGAGGCAGCTGTAGATTAAAAACCTTAAATGAGCATTTAATTTTAAATTAATAAAACAGTTATGGTATGTGTTAGGGAAAGTTACTGAGGTTTGAGTAAGTATATTTAATTACTATAAAGGAGATAAATTTCATGGCCATGTAATGAACTCAGAACTGCAGATATAGTAAATATGTACTTATGTTCTTGTTATTAATGTTTTAAATTTGTAAGAATATTTAGGAATTTAATTAGCATTTAATAAGATAGCTATAGCAAATTACAGTAGTTAGATGTTAAATATAAGTTAATATTTTTAGTATTTAATTGATATTAACTAATTACTGTTTATTACATGGCAACTAGATTTATCTTTTACAAACTTATTAAATCTCAATTAAAATGCTCTTTTAAGAGGGCACATTCAATTAAAAATAATATTCTATAAGAATTTCATAACTATTCTCCCAGGACCTGTGGTTCATAAGTGTATCAAATCAAATAACCAGGGTGGCTTAGAAAGGAACCGTATTTTCTCTATGCCTGACTTGTTTAAGCAATTCTAGACCTGCTCCAAGTAAGAAGGATTTATTTATGAAAGTCAGATATTATTTATCTATTAAAGTTACAAGCATATATAGGCTTAAACAGCCCTTGAGCAAAAAAAATATCCCTCCACAGAAAATGGTTTTGTGTTCAGGGATTATTTCTTTGAGAAAACTGACTACAGGTTGTTAAAATAAAAGTGCTGTTTATTATTTGGTATTTCCCCTTCCATATGAACTTAATGTTTCATATACAACATGGCAATTAATTGAAAGATTTTACCAGGGAGAAGTTTAGTAAGATCACAAATTCAATGAGGGGTCAGTAATCAAATGTATTAGACAGGAGGAAAAAATGAAGGAGAAGACAATATAAAGTTTAAATTTCATTTTCCTATCAAGTCTATGTCCCTGCTGTCAATTCCTTGTGCTCAATATATATTATATAAGTGAAATGTATAAAATCTTCCATATATGACACCAAATAATTCCTGTAGGTACTTTATAGTTATTTTGAAACCTAATCTGAGAATACAAAGTAAAGGTAAATTATCCATCCCCATTCTGGGGTAGACTCGACTATTACTGTATGTTACTTTTCTGTGCTTTGGTGTCCTTTAAGATGATAGTACCCATTTGAGGATTATTATGAGGACTGAGTTAATTAATCTAAAGTGATGTAGAGTAACACCTAATATACAGAAATGACTCAATAAGTGCTTCTTGTTATTACAATCGCCATTTTTTAAAGTAGTTGTGTTCTCTAGTTTGGAGCTGGAGAAGATACATTATGTTCTAGCACACTAAAAGCAATTGGAAAACAAATTAGTTTATTTTTATCTAGTTTTAGCCCCTTAAATAATTAATCTCAGTCATTGTAAATATTTATCATTACCCACAAGTCATTTTTAGCAAAGCTATAAATACTATGTGATTTTAATCTTCTTCTCATCAATCAATTCTTGAGGATCCTTTGTCATTTTTGTTCCTAAAATTTTCAAGCATAATGAAGATATTAAATAAAACCTATCTTACATTGATTCTTGCTTCTCTCTACAAAATATCTAGCATCTCAGCTCAATAAATAGCCATTCATCATTATTTTTTTAGTCAGTCTTGGGTCTTGTGACAATATTCTTACCTAAGCTCAGTGAACTTAATTTTCAGTTAATATTGCCCAAAATCACTCTTGAAACACAAGTATTCCACTTTTTATGCTTACTCATGTTTACCTTCAATATGTAACATTTGTTCATTAAATTTATTTATCCAAACAACTTTGTTTATAATTTAATACTAAAATATATATTTTATACTCTATGTTATTAACTTTCTGAAACAATGAACTTAAATTAAAGAGAAATAAATTCTCACACTAGCTACCTTAGACATACCATTTACATTATCTTAGCTTCCTTGCATTCTTCTGTAGCAGAAAGGCTTTGATAGAACAATCTTTTCTAAAAACTTTCCAATTCTAGCATATTATTAAATTATACTAAACCAAACAAAATTCTTCCCTGTTATTTGTGTTTGGCTAAGAATTTTTATTTTGCTTGGCACTTCAAAAAGTTATTTTTCTGAGATGAATATATAAGACCAATAAGCTTTTAATATAAAACAATGAGCCAAGAAATTAAATTAAATGGGTGGTTCTGTCTTCTCTCCCATGAGAAGGAACAACAAGGATACTAACATACTCATGATTAAAAGAATAAAAAGCAGTAAAAACAATAGGTAGAAGAGACAAGTCCATGGAGGTGTGGCATCTTGTTTCTTTGATTCTTCATCAGTCTCGGCTGATTCAGCCTTGGTCTTTAGATGTTTAACACTAAGCTCTGTGGCAGTAAAGAACTGAAGAAGAAATGACAGAGCACTTGACAGATGTGCAAAAAAACCCAATTTACTCAAGGGGAAAAATAATAAAGATGAAAAGGAGAAAAAAAAGCAAACACTGGATCAGAGAAGTTACTCAGGAAAAAAGAGAGAAAAATAGATACAGGATATCCTTTGTGCTTTGAATGTTGAGATGTGGGTTTGAAAAAAGTCACAAGGGAAGGACATTGATTTTCATCACTAATATTTTGAGTATATCCAATCAGAGTTCATCAAAGAGAAGAAAACTAGAACAAAAAATTAGCTAATTGCTTTGAGAATCACCTAAAACACCTGCAAGGACAAGGGTTTAATAAACAAGGAGAAACTGAAGTCTATCGGTAATGACAAAAATGTCTGCAAAGAGACAAAACTGAAAATCTATAGCCGGACTTTTTGGACTACAGGTCTTCTCCCACAGGACAGAAAGTAAATAGGTATCTAGACAAAGAACATGCATGAATAACCCACAGACATGGACAACTGTGTGGGAATTGGTTGTGGAAGAGGAGGGTGGGATGGGCAGAGAAGGGCAAGTGTGTGTGGGGGGGGAGGTATTGGGACAACTGTAATAGACTAACAATAAAAATGATTTAAGTAATAATAAATGAAAATAACAAAAGGTAAACATATATCCACTTTGGCTTACAAACTAAGCCATCAACTGTATTTTTGCATGTATTCCTCAAATCTGTTCTTCTTCTCTTGCCTTTTGCAGGTATCTTTTCACCTATTTCTATCCTTGTTCTGTCCTTTAGGTTCAATGCATGATAAGAGCCTGAGTCTGCTCTATATGTTTCTTAATCTAAGAACAACACTATTCTTTTTCCCTTTATATTTGAATGGGATTCCTAGCCGTTTACTCACTGTTTACTCAGTTATCACTGTTGTTTTTATATTGCAACAAGGGGACAAAGGGATTCCAGAGAGGCAGAATGGGATTACCCAGTGCAATGTGAAATGAACAAATGCAGTCCAGAAACATACAGTATGAGCTAGCTTCGGCAGTGGCTGAGAATAACACAGAACTCTGGGGGAAATGACCATAAGGCAGAGATAAGCTAGCGGATCTGCACCTCAGAGATTGCTTGCTGTGATGGGTGCAGATGGGTATAAGATGTCTGACTGCTGAAATGGAGTTCTGTATCTGACAGTGGGCCAACGTGGAAAACCAGGGCTTCTGCAGAATACATTTAGGGCTACAACAACTGTCCATTTCAAACACATTACTTTTCTAAGCATTTGGAGATGTGGAGGAAGAGTTTTATCCTACCTCACACTTCAATGCCCATAGCAGTCATAACAGATCATTCCCTAAAGGGAGAGTATGAAAAACCACCTTCCTCCTTGGTGAGATGCTAGCAGGAGATAGAACATAACAAATCACTTAAGAAAAATTTAACTTGAAATTTAAATTAGACATCAAATATCTATTTACATAATTAAAAAAGGGGTTACATTTTTACCAGATTCATCTACTTGATAACTCTTCAATAACCAACATGGTCATGCAGTTTGTCACTATAAAAATGTGCTGGACAGAAAATGTGCGGAATGAAGTCCAGGTGGTATTTCCATCCCCAAGACTTCAGCAAAACCCCTACAGAATATACAAAGTCTATCAAGGAGTAATGTGATGGTTCCCTGTTTCCCCAATTCTAATGTACTCCTGAGAGTAAAATGCATAATAATTTGAAAATAGTTGGGATAGAGGAAAATACAGAAATGGGGTTTCTTTGAATTAAAGAAATGAAGAAGGTATACCAAATGGAAGTTTTTTAGAGTGGTGGTTCTTAAAATTTGTTGTGAATCCCTAGGTGACATGCAGAACTGGGATGGGAGGGGCTGCCTTTCTTCTGTCTACTGTCAAGTTCCACAGAGCATCCTGATACAGATCAAACTATGAGGAGCATTGAACTAGAGGGAAAATGCAGTACAAACAACAAAGTAAATAAAAGTAGGTAACATTTACCCCTATTAATTTCTGTTGGACTGATCAATTTTGTTTGGAAAACAAGTCTTCAGTCTCTGAGCAAATGAAAAAATATCGTGTTTCACTTTAATTTTGAGATACTGGATAGCACCCAAAATGATACTGACTTTAACTGTAATACTTATAAAATTTAAAAATGCCTTTCTCTCAACTGTAAATATCTTTAGGTATGATCATTTTTAATAATTTATGGATTAAAACTCTGCTAGGGCATTGTATCCTTTAATGATCTTTAAAATTTTTAATGATAAATCTTTATCTAATATTCTTTTTTAGATTTATTATATACTTGACACATACATGTAACTTACCCATTAATATTAGCAGAAATAAAAATTTATGTGCATCCATTGATAGGAGAATAAAATCCTTCATACCATATTTTCAAATATAGGATTATAACTTCTGAGGATGTATTTGATCAGAGCAGAAAAGCAGCCTGATGAGCAACATTATGATTGATAATACATTGCAATTCATAATTGATACAATCTTAGATCTGCCAGTGCAGCAAAAGGTCACTTTGAAACTTGATGGGGGCTACAGCATGAAATAAGTTGGAAATGATATTGTATCATATAAAGAAGGAAGATTCTGACACAAATCTACTAATTCATAATAAATTTAAAATATCTTGGAAAGCATAGTAATTAACAGCAAGTTCCGAGAACTTGACATTCCATGCAAATGTCACTCCCTAGGGTATTACACAAAATTTAGAGTGTCCTTTTACTGTCAGACTGAATACTGCTGAAGAAGTCCTGGAAAAAAGTCAGTACTTGGTGAAATTTGGGATTTAAACAGTTAATTATTCAATTTATTTCTGTTTCTTAGGAAAATAATTCTAAATTTTACTGCCTTTTTATATTTTGAATATATTATGTACTCATATATATTCCTTTGGATTAAAATGTATCAAAATATTAGAGAATAGATAAATTATTTTTGCAAAGTTCTCTGTGAAGTGAGTTGGAGTTAAAGTAGTATATTTATACTATTTGATCAAAATATTTCATCCTCTGTGAAGGAAAAAAATTTCCACATGAATTAATACCAACATTGTCTCAAGCCTTCAATCTTTTTCCATCTAAAACTAGATCCACCTGTATACAGAAAAACAGAGCATCAATCACCAGTTACCCCCAATAGTTACATCAAAAACCAACCTAGAGGATGAAGACTGGATCTGCTACAACTAGTTGTTAGTACCCCCAAATCTTTTTTTATCATGATCGGTGTTTATCAGCTTCTATCACCCTTTTCTCTTTTCCTCACATATACTACTAGTGAAGAACTCTTGTCTACACAGAAACAAAATAAAACAAACACCAGATCACTCCTGTGTTCTAAACAAACATCTAAATAGTGAAGCCATTGTTCTAAGACATTATCTCCACCGAATCCACTGAGACCCACACACATATTTCATGACTCATTGCCAAAACAAAGGTTTCCCTATCATAATCAACATAACCATCCCATAGGATGCTGTGCCCCTGTTCCTTGGACCCAAGCTCTCCACCTTTGCCTCCACGTTACACTCTGCTACTACATCCCATGAACTCTGGATCTGTGTTCTTCATACTCTCCCACATTTTAAAACTCTTCTCCAAACATTACTATGTCCTAGTGGAAATTAATCTGGCTCCCTTGTTATGCTTCTAAAATGGAAGCTTTCTTCTTATGTCCTAATGTGATATTAGCATCACCTTCTCTATTCTTGCCCCAGGACTTTGGATCATTTTCAGTCTTGTGAAAATTTCTTCTCTTTAACAAAAAAGATACAAGGATTCTGCATTTAAAACTACAATACTTTGTTGAGAGTAATTAAAGTAAGAATGAATAAATGTAGATATACAGGCTAGGCAAAAGTAGGTTCACCCTCATGAGTACTCGAAACAGGATTTATTCTTGTATTATTATTTATTAATTATTATATTATCATATTCTGTATAACCTATTCATGACTTAGAAGGCTATATATTGTTAAGCAATAAATTGCCCATAAATTGATATATGAATTCAATTTTATCTCAACTATCATCTGAGCAGATATTTTTGGAGAACTTGACCAGCTGATTCTAAAACTGACATGGAATTTCAAGAATACAGAATAGATAGAGCAATCTTTACTAAAATAATAAAGTTGGAATATAGCAGTGCCTATCTCACTATGACGCTATACTAATCACCACAGTATAGCATTAGCATACCATTGACCAGTAGTTTATGGAATAAAATCAAGAGCCCGGAAATAGAATTATATATGAATTTTGATGAAGGAACTAAAGTAAAGAAAGCCATTGGGAAAGAAAAGTCTGTTCTAAAAGTGGGTCTGAAACAACCATATATCACTATAGGGAAGAAAAAGGAGAAGAAAGACAAGGAGAAAGAGAAGGAGAAAAGGAATGGGAGGAGGATGAGGAGGCAGATGGATGAGGAGTGGATGGAAACAAGGAGAGGTCGAGTGAAAGGAGAAAAAGGGGGAGAGCAAAGGGCTGAGGGAGATCTTTGATCCTATTCCATACAACACAAAAGAGTTGATTTGAGGTGGATTCTAGACCTAGATTTCAAAGCTAAAGCAATAAATTATTTCAAGAAAAGAAGAAAATATTTTACTTACTTGGGGTACTCCAAAAATTTTTAGAATAAAACAACACAATAATGATTAAAGAAAAAGTATAAATTAGGCTTTATCAAAATTAAAAGTTTCTAGTCATAGAAGCCAAAAGGTAGAAAAACTCAGTGTCTATCAACAGATTCAGGGATGAAGGAAATGTACATACACACAACATTTAAAAATGGAAAAAAACGGAGTACTTATAATGCAATAACATGAATGAAACTCAAAAACATTAGGCTAAGTGAAGGAATCCATACACAAAGGGACAGATATTGCATTATTTCATTTATATTAAATATCCAGAATAGATAAATCCATAGAGACAAAGAAGATTAGTGGTTGTCAGGGGCTGGAGAGAGGGAGGAATAGGGAGTTACTGCTTAATTGATGTAGGATTTTCTTTTGGAGCGATAAAAATGTTTTGGAACTAGATAGAGGCAGTAACTGCAGAACATTATGAATATACTAAGTACCAATCAATTATGGATTTTAAATTAATAATTTTAATATTATGAAAATTTCACTTCAGTTAAAAAGTATTAAAAGCTTCTGTTAACCAAATAAATATGCAAAAAATAAAAACAGAAGTCACAGTCTAAAAAAATGTATTGGCACATATATATTTGACAATGAGTTTCTATCTTGGATATATAGCTAACTTCTACAACTCATTAATAAAAATTAGACAACACAATTGAAAAAAAATCTGGGTAAAACACCTTGACACTTCAGAATATAAAAAATGTATAGTGGTCAATAATTGCATGAAGAAGAAATAAAATGATAGTCATCAAAGAATTGCAAATGCAAACCACGACGAGTTACCGTAACACATCAGTTAGAATGACTCAAATTAAAAGACTGACAGCACCAAATGTTGGCAAGAACATGGAAAAATACAAACTTCCATACATTGTTGTATGCAAAATGCCTGGACACTGTTTTTTAAAAAATAAGTATGTGCTCTCTTATGGCCCAACAATTTACTCATATTTTTCTATCTAAGAAAATGTAATGTAGCACATGTTAAAAAAACAAAGAACAAACAAACAAAAACTAGCAAACAAACAATGCTTGAGCAAAAATAGTCATAGCAATTTCATTCATAATGCACCAACAGGGAAAATAGCCCCTAGGCTGCTCAGAAAGAGAATAAATAACCAAATAAAAACACTGTATATTCTCATAATGGAATACCACCCAAGAATAAAAATAACCAAACTTCTTATATGCAAAATAATTTGGACAAATTCCAAATTGATAAACCAAATAAAACAAAACTTTACCTATGGTAATATATACCATAGGACTCCACATATATGACTTTCTAGAGTAGACACAACCAATCTGCAGTGAAGAAAAATCATAGCCTTGGATGCCTCTGTGGAGATGGAGGTAAATATTAAGTGGGAAGACATATGAGGGAACTTTCTGAGGTAATGAGAGTTCATACCTCAAATTGGTTTGGGTTACACAGGTTTATGCATTTGTTAAACTTCTCACTAACTTCAGAAACTCATTGCTAGTGAGAATGTAAATTGCCATAAACACTTTAAAATCCGTGTGTATTATTTCATAATATTAAAGAAATGTGTGTGCTCTAAACCATTAATTAATTGCACTTCCAAATACATAGCCATAATAAATGCATCTTATATGCACCAGGATATATGCATAAGAATATTCAAAGAAACATTGTTTACAATTGCTAGAAACTGGAAAAAAACTAAGTGATGATTAACAGTGGAAAAGATAAATAAATTGCTGCATACAGCAATGTAAATGAATAAACTAGAGTCAAACCCAACAATGATGATATACAAATGTAACTTTGAAAGGGAAAAGCAAGACACAAAGTATAAATACAGGTGGTTACATTTTTACAAGTTCTAAAAACAAGCAAAACTATACCATATCATTTAAGAATGCATTCATAGATGCTAAAACTATTTTTTTAAAGAAAGAAATAACATTCAGGTAAAAGCTAACCCATTGGTGGGAGTTTATGGATTGAGAAAAAATACAAAATGTCAGAAAGTTACTGAAATGTAGATAATGTTTTAATTTTTCACCTTCTTAATATTTATTTGGATTATGTTATGTGTATAAAATTTTAATCTATCAAATTCATTTTAAAATGAAAATCCTTGGTAAAATCTCCTGTTACACCTCTTTGTTACTTCTACAAATATGTATTCACTTACTGCTTTATGGAGATTGAATGGGTATAAGATCAACATGTTTCTTATTTTTAAAAAGGCATAATTAACATAGTAATAAATGGCTTTATATGATAGCATATATTCTAACTACCTATATCCATTGCTATAATACATATCACCATACAAACTATTGAAATAATCTTAAATTTACAAAAAGTCAAATTAATACTTTGCTACTCAATGGACTAACCTATGAGTCGCTTGTGAATGAGACAAAAAGGTACTTTTATTTTTGCTTTCTCAGCAAATTTGTTTCCTCCAGTTATGTAATAATTATCACCTTGCCCCAAATTAGCTCAGAATTGTTAATACATCTTTTTTTAGGTTTGTGTATTGAAGTTCCCTTTCATACATCTTAGTCTGCCTAGTTTCATGTATGTGTCAGATAAAGTATTTTTAAATGATAAATGGAAGAAATCGAGGATAATTTTTAATTCTAACATTTTTAAAGGGGGTGAACTGCTGCTTTCTTTTCATAGAAAGAGAACCTCCAAATAAACTACTTTCACATCTACTATTTGGGCACCTCAATTCTATTTTTGAACTGATGGCTGTCTGACAATCCATGATGAATAGTATGTGGTCAGCTATTTCAGATTTTCCCATTACTAGAATTACGGTTCTAATGTAAGGATGGGTTATTATTAGCTAAAGCTTTTATTTCCTAGGATTAGGTAAAATTGAAAGGGTTATTTCTGTTGATACACCTCATTTCACATTGCAATGCAACTATTGAACTGAAAACGTCCTTAGATTTCTATTTGAATGGTCAAGGAAAGGCTGATTATGTGTTATTGGCCTTTAAAGGGCCAGTGTCATTAATAGTAAAACAACATTATTCATATAGTAATTCTATAGTTAGTCTTAAAAGCTATTTAAATTCTCATTTTCAAAATTTTCTTACAGTAGTACCAAAAGACATCAAAATATTTTTAAAACTATGTGAAATACAAACACTGTGTAATCTCTGGATAATGTCAGATGAAATTTTATATTCATATCTAAAAAATATACTTCATACAATATTAGCTAAAGGTATTTTTTATTAATCATTCTGCAATTACCTGCATTTAGAAATATGTATATGCATTTGCCATTATTGGAATCCACTATCTATATAATAGCATGGCCACTGTTTGAGAAGAGATACAATTGATTTATTTAACACCAAAAGATTTTTCATGGGAGTAAAAATATAGTAACATAGTTTATGATGACATTTTATGAGAACAAGTATTTCTCTGTGGGTTAACAAGGCTTTAGTTCTGTATCTGACATACTGAGCACATACAATTGAAACCACATAATGCCAATATTTAATATTAGAGATTATCATTGTCACTGTTGTAAATAATACTGTATATGAAATAAAATATCAGTTTCTAAAAAAAAGGAAATGCTGTAATTCATCAGAATTTTAACAACATGGATATACGGAAACCACTACTAAATCTAGCATTTCTAAAAGAAGCAGTCATAAAATATCATTTAATGAAATGACATCTTTGAATTACATTTAGACAACAGGTTAAAAAACATATATGAAGTTTGAAGAGTATATTCATAGTTATATAGGTAGTTGATTTGTATATACACTATATTCTTATACTTAAAATTGAATAACTATTTTTAAAAAGTTGGGTAAATATTCAACTGAAGCTAGAGAACATAATTTTCAGACACAATTCCATAATACTAAATTTTCTGACAATAGCAATAAGAAAATCATTCAATAATAGTTAATCTGCATGTATAGTGAAAATAAAACTCACTTCCATTACTTCTCATATGCAAAATTATTAAAAACAAATCAGAAAATAGGCATTGATAATAATATGGAACATATTTCAATATATAAAACATTAAAATTTAATGTAATGATAGAACAGTCACTTTTTAAACATCATCCTAAATATATATAAGTTAAAGTGAGGAGCACAAACCTTCAGAAACAGGTGGACCATCTCCTGATCCTTGCCATCGCTATCTCCATGTTTCTATGGCCTCTGAAAAGTGAGTGAAACATGAATAGAAGATGAAGGCTTCCTTACAACAACAGTGACAACTGTGATTCCATCTAGGTAGGACATTATGTACCTTCCCGCTTGTGCATTTAACATGTATTAGTTTCATACAGCTATTGTGCAACGTTTTTAGTGCATGTATTGTAGACAAGAAAGAAAAAGAAAATTTCCCTTTCAAGGAGTGGTCACACCATAGTCTTTCTAAGTTAATAACATGGCTCCTCGTTTTTGTTGTTGTTTTATTTTGTTTTGTTTTGTTTTGTTTTTGGTTTCTCCAAGTGAGAAGTACAACCTCAGAATTTGTCGAGAGTTTAGGTTTCAGCTAAGCCACCACAGGCCAGAGAGAGCTGCACTTCGGATTTTCTAAAATCTTTCTCTGTCTCCCCTCTGAATCTCTCTCTCTCTCTCCAACCCCCCCCTCATTTTCTTTCTTAGTAGAAATTTTCTGGCCCAGGATTATAAATACATAAATGAGCATTTTCCAGTATGAATTTTATGTTTCCTGTAGTCTTTTAATGACATGCTAATTTGAGGCTCCTGTATTACTTTGAAAAAGAGGCTACAGCTTTTATGCTGACCCCTAGGCTTCTAATCTGTTCTTTCACTGAAGCTGAGACCAAAAAAAAAAAAAAAAAGAACCCTACATAGATGCAGAGGCAGATTGGGAAAGACAATTTCTCCCTTTTTACATAGTATTAATTTATTCATAGATTTAGACAGTCACCCAGTCAATAAGCACATGGGCTACCCTCTGAACTTTATTTGATAGTCTTTGGGGCTGATATCCCCAAATAATAGACTATCTCTACTTCCCTTGACAACAACGCAGGGGAAAAGCTGGATAATTACTTTAAGTACACCACTCAGAACAAAGATTAAGGTTATTCCAGAAATGGAGACAAACAGAAGGGTATTGAGGGTTGCCCATGGAATAATTCTGTTCTTCTATGTCTTTTGATCTTTCCTCACTGCTTAAATGAGAAGAGTTGAAGACCTACCTAGCACAGATGATGTGCCTATTTGGTCTTCTCACTGGCTGACTGTACCCCAGAAACGACTCCAGTATCCATTCCTTTGCCTGGAGGACCATAGAAGGGATCATTTCCCCTGTACTTATTACCTCACAGCTTCATGGAATCACACACAAACAACCTCATATACTAATTATGAGAAATAAGAACATAATATACTGTTTCAAACTATATTCAATAGTGTTCTGTTTTTATTATATATTATTACTTTAAGGCTCACTCTTCTCCTTAGAGCTGCTTTAGGAATAGGAAAGGCAATTTAAATGCAAAATGCCTTTTTTTTTTTCAAAGAGGGTGTAAACCTATAAATGCATCATTGCACACGTGGATGAACCTTTCATAAAAATGGAAAGTGAGTAATGAGGTGCATCTATCTCCCCCATATGATTACTTATGAAATTCTGTGGCAGGCATATATTCCTCTATGATTAAATAACTTTCAATGGTTCTCTGCCAAAGTTTTAAAAAATTTGCACTTGGGTCTTATTTACGCATGTTTTATACCAGATTCCATGAACACAAATATTCCTCTATCTCTCCCATAAATAAACTAAAATATTTCTCTTATCACTTCTTACTATTTACCTCCATCAAGAATAACTAATTTGGACAGTGACGGTGTTCAAAGGCAATTGCTCTACTTTGAAAGAGATATGTAACATTGGGTTTTCAACATCCCCACTCCAAAATCAATTTATCATTAGAGATAGCAATATTCTTAAGATGTATATACATACTACTTAACTTCTTGATATTTACTTATCTATATAGATCAAACTCTATTCGGACATTTCATGGGTCTGTTCTTCACTGGAGGCATAGACTGAGCATGGCTGACTATAGCACAGTGTCCACTAGGGAGAGCTGCCTTACAGCATACCACAGCCAGCAGCATTGCCACACTTGAGAATGCTCCATCATCAGTAACAGTAATGGGAAAACAACAGCAGCTTCCCAACCAAGTAAATTTAGTGGCAGCATCTTCCCAACATTTAACGTCATTGTGTGGTTACAATGGTATCTGGAACTGCATAAATCATCAATTTCAGACTTTGCTACCATTTCAATATGAAATAAACCACGTTCCAAAAACAATTTTTACTTTCCAATCTCTCACTCCTCTTTGGCTATAAAAAGTAACTTTGTAATAATATGCCTGATTCTAAGAAAAAATCACCGTGCACATCATATTAAATGTTGTAACATGTTGAGTTATTTAAGGATAGAATAGATTTATATAAAGAAGATATAACTTTTAAAGGCAAAACACTGCCTTCAAACATTAAAAATTTATTGATGAAAAATAACAGCACAATGTAAATACCATTCATTGTGGAACAAGGTAAATAAACTGCCATAATTTTTAAGAAATAAGGACCTATATTTTAAAGATTATAATATTACATCATCCTTATAATCAAGGTTGGCACTTTCAAATCACTGCATCAAAGAAGTGAGAAAGTTTGTTCTGGATTTTGTTTGTGTTTTAGGATCATTTTAAGCACAAGTTGTTTCATCTTAAAAGGAGAATAAACAAGCCTAATTAGTTCAACTAGCAAAATTCCCACCTAATATGCACAGTTTAGACCTACTTTTTAAGACTATGTACTTAACAACACAGTATCACTGATGTTAGAATAGTAAGTATTCTCAATTATATTATTTTAGTAATCACAACTTGAAACGATTTTGTTGAATATATTTATATCATTGGCCTCAGTTACATGTGTCTATTGATTTGTGTACAGCATTTACTAGTTATTTCCTTTTCCTTTTCTCTGGTTTTGCTTATCGTCCTTCCACATCATTTAGCTTTGGCTCTTGCCTAACAATTTTTCTATTTTGCAATTGAGTTTAAAGGGAAATGTTATTAAATCAGGGAATTCCATAAATATTGCTTAAAAGTTATAAATAGGCTGTCTTCGGTATTTGTCAACATAGAGTTCTTTCAATTAAAATATTTCCTGGCTACCACAGCGTGGAAGCTGTGGAAATTGCCTCCACATCCAGCTGGCTGATTCAGTAAGAAATCAGCTGGCCTCAATTTAGATTTCTTTTCTTTTAAAGCAGTGCCAAATTGAGGATTAGTACATTGTGGAGAGGGGGGCGGGCAGCTCCACCCCTGATCAGCCATTCTTCATTCCCTAGAATGGGCTTGCCTTCCCAGCCCCAGCTGTGCACTGAATTAATCTACACAGGGAGCTGCTCTGTCTCCCCCGTTTTCAACATACTCATCAAGGTCCTGCATCACTTCTGACAAAAGTAGAATGTGGCTCTGCTGACACTGAATTTAGGAGACTTTACTAAGTCCTTAAAACTAAATACACACCTACACACACCAAGCACATACACACAGGCACGCAGTTGTAATCACATACATGGATTACGAAGACAATCAACAGTTAACACTGAATCTTAGGAAAATTGAATGAGAGGATAATAGACAAGAACACTTCTTCAGAAACAGGTCCATCGGAGAATGAGCATGATTTTACTTCTCCAGAAATGGCTCTTCCGGAATAAGTGTGTTAGGATACTTCAGTTAGCAACTAGCCTGAGAAGGGACTTACCCTTTTTATTACTACATGCAAATATTTATGTTATTACCTCATTACTGCCTTCTTCTTACAGTAGCTTCTCCTCACACCACCCAGGCCATAGTCTATATAACAGTAACATTTTTTCATTTCAAATATCTGCTTTGCAGCTTCTCAAAGCCCACGGGTCAACTGAGTGCCTTTATAAACTAATCATAAGTTTCTATCACTAAGGAAGTATAGAAATGTATACAGTTTCATTGTGTGGTACTGTTCCCATAAACTGTGGCCTTTTTAAATAAGAAATCACAGTCCTTAATTTTGAAGTATTATTGATGATAAAGTTTAAGAAAATTGTTTGGAGTTATGACTTCACTCAAACTGTGAGCCAGCTAACCATAATTGTTTAGGTTTAGTCTTGGTTTATATAATCATCTATCTTTGGAGCATGAAAGTAATTTACTGATTGTATTTTCATAAATCTTTTAAAGACATTAAATTTTTTTTAAAGAAAGGACAATTCAAAAATAATGTAGCAGAAATTTATTTCAGCTAATTACCTGATAATTTAGGATTTACTTTATAAGTTAAATAAGTGAATAGGAAATGTACATCCTGAGGAGCTCTTGATTAGTCATCCTACGAGGACTGTGGCAATTACACTTCTGGCATCACCCCCTGACAAAAAGACTTCAATATAAAAAAGCAGATGTATTAATGAAAAACGTTGATAAATACAGTTCAGGCCCTGGTCAACTGAGTATTCATCATCAACTATGAATACATTTGTGCATCTCCTTAATTTATTTTCTTAACAATCACTGGTCCTTTAACATCTTCCAGGCCCAAGGTCAACTGCTACTGCTTTATACCAGCTAAGCTAAGTCACTGAAAGTTAACTTTTGGGTTTTCCTCATGATTTCCATAAGTTTGTAATAGCAGACCATGAAGTTATGAAACCTTCAAATATGAAAAAGATATCTGAAGTGATTAATACAAGCAAGAGATGTTCTTGAAAACATCAGGTTGTGTGAAATGAAAAACATAAGAATTACATAAAGAAATGAAAAGTACACTGTTGGCCACATTGTTTCTGCTTATCACTCCTGGATGAAATAGAAACTTCAAATAAAGGAATTGACATGTAAATGTGAATGTTCACCCAGCTTTTACAAAGAGCACATTTGTCTCCCCTCTTTTCAGAAGTGAATTTTAAAAAAAGTATTATATTGGTGTGTTTGAAGAAAGACAAAAACAATACCAAGAAGGAAATAGGAAAATAAATGTATCTGTGGATCACAAAGCAATCTAGATTGCGATTGCTTCTGTAGAGATGAAATAGTCTCGAGTGCCAAACCAAAAGTAGGAAAAAATAATTTGGCTCCTTCGCCTCTGTTGTGTTGCATGTGATCCCCTAGGAAAACAAAGGGAGTGTTTTTCATTTTGGGCACAGTGCCTGAAAACAAATATACAAGGAATGAGGAGGAAAACAGGGTGACATCAATGGTCATAAAAATGTGACCTTCGTCCTGACAGAATAAGACAAATAAAGTTTCCACAACACCTGGCATTTAAACTTGAAAGGAAGCTGTAAGGACAACCTCCTCTTTACAATGGGCCTAAGCATTATTGTGTTTCCAAATATTCCTGACAGTCACAGTTTCGAGTCACTCATAATTTGGTATGCTGGCCCAGAGAAACAAAACCCTCAGAGACAATACTGACCATTCGCTGTTTTTGCCATTTTGGAAAAAGCACCGTGACCTACACTGGAGATCCACCTTGTTCCACTGGTTACATTCTGGTCCTTCTGCCAATCAGAGTGACCAACCCAACCCAGAGTTGTGCTCAATAAACTAACTGGCATCTCTCTGCCTGGAACTGAAACTTCCACATGAGATTAAATGTTTGGAGACCTTGGGTCTGGTTTCATCTTAAAAAAACTGTCCCTTAGTACTTTCCAAACCTGTTTCTTCGGCTTCCCCTCTACCTACGCTCAGAACTTTCCCTTAAGTTTTCTGTTTGCTCAAGTGGCCCAGAGTTAATCTCTCTTAAAACCCAAGAAGCAGAGGTGAACTGTAGTGGTTAACATTGAATGCCTTGATAAAAATCACAATAATACTTTTATTAAATCAAAGACAAAATAAGTTGCTAACTATACTGTGAATCAAATGTGTTTATTTTGTTTCAATTTAGTAATCCCTCATCAAATTTAAATAATGATAATAACAACAAAAATTAAAAATCTAGTGTGTTCTTTGTTCTGAGATACCACATTGGATTGACATTTACCTATGTCCTCCTGACTTTCCAGACAGCCCGACAGGATTTAGCGGGAGAAATCAAGAACCGGAAGCATTGCAAAAAGTTGCCTTTATCTGGACATAAAAAAGCCTTACAGACTCTTGTTCTTTATTAAGAGTAGATATTCTAATCCTTTCTTTACACTGAATTTGAAATACAAGGAAATAAAAATATTTGCTGGGTCTTGCTTAAGAAAAAAAAAGATATGAAACATACAATTATACATAGGTGCATAGATATTTAAATATAATTTTTTAAATAGGATTTTCACATGTTTAGTCTTTTGGAAGACTTTATTGGTCGTTTACAAGAAAAAATATTAATTCTTCTCTTTTTTCCAAAACATTTTTTTTGGGGGGAGCAGCAAGTGAATGGCAACATGCCCAGCTGAAATTTTCATTTGACACCTGTCATTATAGATAGGTGTGGCCATATGACTCACTTCTTAATTGTATAATTATGGTTGAAATTTTAATTGGGTCTTCCAAGATAATTTCTTATGAAGGTGTCTTAGTCAATTGGCAGGTATTTTCAGTCCATCTATTTCTTCTTTGTTTTTAAATCTTCTTCTTGCTTGGAATATGTCTGTAATTGCTTGGGCCTTGGCAGCCATCTTGTAACCACAGATTGAGCATAAAAGCCATATGCTTCAAACATGATGAAGAGAAAAGACCAAAGGAGCTTAGAACATCGATGGGGCTCAGCCAGAAGCCCCCATGTATGTTCTGGACTTTCTACCTCTGCACTTTTTTTTTTTTTCATAAGAAAGCAAAAATATTAAAAATCTATTGTTTAAACCACTATTTTTTAGACCCTGTATTTGCAGTTGAATTTAATTTCTGGGAGCTACAGCCACCAACATGTTTTATTCATTTTTAATACTTTATAATTTAATTTACCCTTAAATATCTTTTGATAGCACTATTAGAACTTTCTTTTCAGATTTGCTTTTGGTAGCAATATAGAGTTCTAATTAAAAGGTTGGCTTTCACATCAGACACCAGAAGTTCACAGGCTAGCTCTTTCACTGAGCAAGTTTATATTACTTAAATTTTAAAATATTTCTAACCTCAGTTTCTTGTTCCATAAATTGGAAAAATCACTTAAATACCTATGTAAGAGAATTATTTTGAAAATAAAAAGTGCTTTGCATGGTACCTGACACATTGTGAGTGCTCCATAGATAATAATTACAATAAATAGTACACATTTAAATGGTAGTTCTGTCCCCCAATCAGCTTGTCAGAATAGGATTCTGGATTGTATTTATTTAAATGTAGTTTGTGCTCTAGTCACTTTTAAGCAATATTTACAACATTTTAGACTTGTAAGTGGGCATAATCAATGACCCATCAGCAAAAAATAAATAAATTATTACATAGAAATCCAATTCATAATTTTGGCCTTTATAATGTTGTATCCTAATTAACTCAAAGCATAAAAATTGAGAATAGTGTCACTTTCAAACTTGACCTATGTGTTCAATCTCTCAATATTGTATTTCCCCACAAAAATAAAGAGTACTGCAAGTTGCAAATTGAGCAACAAGAAGTATCATTCGGCTCTAAGAAAAAAAAAAGTCTGTATTTCCATAAATTATATGTATAACTGTTATTTCTCCTCAGATATCTATTTCTACTTCCACTATTTTCTTAAATTAACTCCTAATATAACTCAGAATATATACACCCACATATCTCAGTGGTGAATAAGAACTTTTAAAAAACCTCTCAAGCTTTTCTTAAACTCCATTGTTTGCTTTCTGACCTTTCTATTCCTTCCTTTGATGGGATCAATGAGATCTCTTTATCTGGATATTAAGATTGGTTCCTACAACCACCTAACATGTCATTGTGATAAAGTCTTAACAAAACCAGACTCCTAACAGAACTTCTGGTAGCCGCCTATGTGAGCTATGATTTATGCATCATTTTCTGTCCACCTACCATTTACATATAATTAAGAACTAACTTGATATTAAGGTGGCAAAATATTGCTAGTTGTTTGATTAGGGAAATTGTTCTGTTTTGTTTTATTTATTTTATTTAGAATGATTTAGAGCTGTCGTTTTGATTATATTTCTCAGCCATCTGGCCCCTAATCTGGGTGAGTAGCAAAATAATTTTCTAAAACTCTGTAGTCCCAAATGCCATGTTTTTTCTTTTCTTTTGGAACTATGTAATAGCTATACCATTAAGAAGGCCACTAGTAAGAGGAAATCCCTGCCCCTTTTAAACAGACATCTACAGAAGTAAATTATCACCTTTAGAGAATCAAAATGCTTCAGTTTATTCACAGGTGAACCTTGCTAATGTGGGGGTATTCCAACAGGGTCTAAAGCAAACAACAATTTAGATTGGGGTAGAAAAAGAAATAAAAACTCTCCTTCAGGGGAGATTAGGGAAAAGAGGATTTAGTACACAATAGTAGGGAGATTTGTTTATTTAAATAGATTATTATATTTGCATTTTGATGACTCTTATTTCCACACTCTGCTTTCCTAACACTTTCCTACAAATAAGAAAGTGTGTTTTTCTGCACCTCTACACTAATGATTCCTCACTCAGCAAGGCTTGCACTTATTAAAGCTTTTTATTGCCACTTTGCTTAAAGAGGTGTTTGAACTCTAGCAGGTAGGCAAATCCAGAGGGGAAATTCATTGGAAAGTATTCATAATGGAATACAGAATGAAAAACACAATTATTGCTGTGGACTACATTTTTTTCCTGGCCTCTACAGATACATCAGATTTCTGCACTTTGACTCAAGAATATGAAATAGATCTAATAGTGTAAGAAACTCCCTCCCATTCATCACTGTGTGAATATAAAAATTAAATTGCTATTAAGATATGACCTACTGAAGATATAACAACATAGGCTCATTATTTCTCTCTTCTTAATAAGAAAGAATTCTGAAGGAATTGCATGTTGCTAGTATAAATCAATTCTATTTTTTTCCTAAAAATGTTTCAACCCATTTATAATAATACTATTTTCAGTAATTATTTCTTTCTATTTTTCACTGTTTTCTTGGTAAGACTTAATAGAATAATGGAGGTAACAATGGACATATTAATATTTTGCTGAAAGTTTTCCTAATAGAAAAGTTTACCCTTCCCAGCCTATCATGCACTCATAGATGGACAAATATACTTAATCTTTGTAGGAATGACAGCAATTCTTACTTTTTATTTTAAAGTGAGCCATGAGTTTTCAAATCCTTAGAATTATCTAGACAATATAAATCTTGAGCCTTTTATTTCATGGCTTTCTTAGTTTTCAGTATTTAACCAGCATTTCCTGCACAACTACTTTAAATGATAAAATGGGCCAGTGCCCTAAAATGAATGAAGCATGTTAAAACTCTGAAGAACCAGCTACCAATGCAGGCTTACATTTTCAGAATGAAGAAAATGCACAAAGAGGGGGAGTTTTTCCTTTGAGAAAGGATTCTAAGTCTTTACCAGGAACATGTTCAAGATAAGTAGATGATGGACAGAGAGCATTCAGTTCAAAAATTTGCAAAAAGAAAAGGCTTAAACTGATTTTTTATTGCTTAGGAAATCATGAGTTGTTCTTTTTAGTAATAAGAGAAGTTACTAGGTAGGTAATGATAAAGCATAAGAAGGAAATGAAGAAAGTTTGTGAACAAGTTGTAAGTTTTTCTATGTTACTGCTGCAAAGTTTCTGATTTTTTGTTTATTCATTTGCTTGATTTTTTAACTCAGTCAATGCATGTTACAGTTAAGATCAACTCAGTGGTATTAAAAAATGATTTTTCTATTTTAAGGGAGAGGTTCTATTTCTCTTTATTTTATGCAAGCAGATAAAGGAACATTTTCCATTCAAATGAATTATCATCTGCTTTTATATTGTATTAAATATGACAACTCTTCTCTGAGTTAGGAAGCTACTACTTGAGGAGATTATAATGCCTGAATTTTTTTGCAGTTGAATTGATATTTAGTCATTGGCTAACTATCCCAAGTCCATACAGGATTTCAAATATCAATTTTATTGAGTTGTTCAGATATGCAAAATGTATTTGTATGTGTAATTAGTAATTAAGGCATGTTAATACAGACTAACTCTCTTTTCTGAGATAAAACACCTTGTAGACACCTAGATACTTTCTATCTTTGAGTTCAGAACAATCCAGAATTTTGCTATTTGTGTCCTGCCTGGCCCTTTGGGAATTAGAGTTGACTTCTGCCTCACAAAATATAACGTATTCACTATGTCTGCTTCCACACTGCTTTCCCAGCACATCAGCCCCAGTAGATAATTTACATAAAACAAAACAAAACAAAAAGGCTAATATATTTTTGTCTTCCACAAGGAACTTTATGTCCCACTTCTTCCCACCTTCACCTTGCCCTATTGTCTCTTTCCAAGCGCCAGGTGGTGAGTCTTATAACTATTTCTTGAATTCTAGGCTTTAGTTGATACGGTAGCTTTTCTAGTGTAATCTTCTAAACATTACTCCCAGTATCTTGGGTCTGTGGAAACTCCTGAAAAAAACTATTCTGAATTTCAGTTCTCTCATTTAACAGCAAGCGTTTGCTTTGGATTGTCTTCTGTAAACATCCGCAATTGCTCCATCCTCCGGTTGACCCATCAAGGTGCTTTTCAAAAGCTAACGCCAACACAAATCCTTCTCTATGACCACAGAAAGCAAGTCTCTGGTCTAAATTTCATTTAGATCTTTATTCTTTTTTTCCCCTTGTATTGTTTTCTATTGCCATTTAGCTTCCTTGTACCCTCTCCCCACATCGCTGACCTGTTGTCTATGTCCATTAGTCTCTTTACCTTTTTACCTGATCCCTTTCCCCCTAAACTATCACCCACCTCCATAGCTGTCATCTTGCTCTCTATGAGTCTGTCTCCATTTTCTTTGTTAGTTCGGTTTGTTTATTAGATTCTACGTATGAGTGAAATGATGTGGTATTTGTCTTTCTCTGCCTGGCTTATTTCACTTAGCATAATGTTCTCCAGGTCCATCCATGATGTAGCAAAGGGTAGTTTGTTCTTCATTTTTTAGAGCTGAGTAGTATTCCATTGTGGAAATGTCCCACAGCCGTTTTATCCACTCATCTATTGATGAACACTTGGGCTGCTTCCATATCCGGGTGATTATAAATAGTGCTGCAATGAACATGGGGGAGATTAACTGTGAACAAAATAAAAAGACAGCCTGTGGAATGGGAGAACATATTCACCAATGCATATGATAAGGGGTTAACATCCAAAATTTATAATATAAAGAACTTACAGAAGTCAACACCAAAAAAATAAACAGTCTAATGTAAAAAATGGGCAAAGGACATGAATAGACACTTCTCCAAAGAGGACATACAGATACCTACAGATATGTGAAAAGACGCTCAACTTCACTTATCATCAAAGAAATGCAAATTAAAGCCATAGTGAGATATCACCTCTCACCTGTCAGAACAGCTATCATCAATAAATCAACAAATAGCAAGTACTGACTACAATGTGGAGAAAGGGGACCCTTGTGCACTGTTGGTGGGAATGCAGACTGGTGCAGCCACTATGGAAAGCAGTATGGAGATGCCTAAAAAAAATTAAAAATGGATCTGCCTTTTGACCCTGCAATTCCACTTCTGGGAATTTATCAAAGAAACCCAAAACACTAATTCAAAAGAAGATCTTTATTCATTTGTAGAAACCTACTGTGTGCAGCACTGCATTCTTTATACTCATGTAGCCTTTTTAATATTAGAGGTAATGTTTACTTAAATGTGTATTCCTAACACTTGAGCATGATCCCAAGCACTTAAAAAATGCCCACTAAATGTTTACTGATTCAGCAGAAGGAAGGAAAGGAGGAAGGGAGGAAGGGAGGAAGGGAGGAAGGGAGAAAGGAAGGAAGGAAGGGAGGGAGGGAGGGAGGAAGGGAGGGAGGAAGGAAGGAAGGGAGGGAGGAACAAGCAAGGTGGGGATTACTAACTATCAATATTTTGCTTTCAGAGAGTGTTGTAAAAAAATTAATAAACAGAAACCTCATTTAAAATAGAGTAGAAAGGCCAGAAAAGGGAAATCTCATGCCCTACATGGGTCATGAAGCACAACAGGTAGAACTGTTCGTTTTGTAACAGCCCTCCCAACCTTTCCCTCCATCTTACAAGAGTTTCCACTTCTTCATTCTAGTGGACTTTCACATGTTCTGGGTTGCAATTCATTTTTGTTCCCCAAACCATCAATTTTGCTGGAGAAATAGCTGGCTGATTCTTTGTTTAAGGTCAGCTTATTTGGTGGCTCATATTGGACTCCAAAGGAAACCCCCGATAACTCTGAGATTTTGAGAGGACAGGTGTGGTACCAGAGAGCACATGGAGCTCACTGCTTCTCACTGATGCTGGAGTTTGAGGATGAGTTTTCTTCTGGGCCTGAGCTGCCACCCTCTTTGCACTTTGAAGTTCTTTGGGCTCTACTTGGGACCTGTTTTGAAGCTTTGTACTTTCCTATTAAAGACCTTGTTTTTCTGTGAGTACTCCTTTGGCTAACTGTGCTACTCAGCCTTTGGCCTAACTCTTTGGGAACAGAGTGTTCCCACTGGAACTGGTTGGTATTTTGCCTCCATGTAGCTTGGCCCTTTGATCTAGAGAAAAATCTCTGAAATACGGGGTCCCAGTTACCTAATTCCTTTGAGAGCATCTGCTCCTATAGGGACCCTGGCCAATTTTATGTATAGAACAGGGTTCTCTCTCCTGCCCCACCTGTGGTCATTTCTAACTAATTTGAACAAAATAATTTAGAATACCAATGGTCATTAGGGGGCACTTTTGAAATCCCCAAACTTACTTCTTTTAAAACCAGATCAGACATCCCATCGCTCTGTTATTGGCAAAACTATGGAATATTCTATTTCAATTTTTTTTTTTTTTTTTTTTGGAGGTTTCCAAATGTTAGCAGAAGTCTAAAATTTCTTGTTTCCAAAGTAAGATGTTAAGATTAACTGAGGTAAACAAACCATTAAAAAAGGACAAAATGTCTTCCAAAGCCTCATATTCCTTCCCCATGTGCCACTGTGTTCCTTTCTCTTGATGCCTTTGTTTTAGGCCCAGCTCTGATGTCACATCCTCCTCTGAACTTATCAGTACTTGTTCTGTTCAAGTTAAGTCCTCTGCGGACTCTAACAAACCCCAGGTTTCTTACATTCTCTGGACTAAGGCCAAATTGCAATCCATAGTTAAAGAATTTTCTAAACTAATTGAGTACCCCTATAGGTTTGCTGATGACTTTAACAGAGTTATTCAAACTTACCAACCTGGTCTCTCAGGTTTATATCAGTTAGTTACGCTTGTTGGTCAGGGCCAAAGTAAACATTGCATGAAGTTTCCCCAATGGGAAGATCCTGAATGGGATTTAAAAAACAAATCCTAGCCTTTGGTAGAAAGTTAGAACACTCACTGGAGACACCTACAGAGCAATCTGGGAGCCTTTCCTAGGCCTGTTGACTGAAACAAAATTCAGTCTTGTCCACGAAAGGCTGATGAACATGTTTGTGATTAATATAATTGACATCAAATTGTTTTCAAAGAAAATTCTAGTCTTCATTCAGATGTTGATTCTACTCAGGTAGCTTCTAACTCTATATCCATTAGAGGGCTGAGACATTTTCCTTCCTGTTTGAAGAATCAAAATGGAAAGGGAAACTCTAGATTTGGTTAATTGGGCAAATCAGCTTGTTCACACCCTAAGTGAGTCACCTAAAAGGAAGACAGCTAAAATTCTCAATTTTCAACTTTGGCAAATGAAGGTCCCTTGGCGAAGCCAAAAGTCTCCCAGTTTCTGCTATTATTGCAAAGATCCAAGCCACTGGAAAAGAGATTGTCACCGATTGAAGCACTTCAGATGCCTTTAGCTCTTCTAAGCAGCCTTTCCAATAACCTCCTAATTTCTAAGGATGACACTCAAAGGAACTACTGGGGCTTTTCCCTATACTCTCTCTTAAGTGGCTCAGAGAAAGCCCTTGCTAAACTGTAAATAAAGTCTCTGTATCCTTATTGACACAAAACCACATTCTCGATGCTCAACCCATGCGATAAGCAGCACCTGCCTTGGAGTACTACAGTAGTTCAAATATTGGGGATCTCTAATAAACCTCAACCAGTTCCTGTCTCTGAACCAATTCATTTCTGTTTAGGCCCTTTGAGAGATACTTATCCTTTTCTCCAAGCCCCTCCATCCATTTATTAGGCCAAGATGTCTTAGAAAAGTAACATGCCAGAATTTCTTCCTCCAAAAAGGGGGAAATAATTCTAGATTTTTACAGTAGCCATCAAAGAGCTACTCAGGTGATGATTTCTGATGGCACAGTAGCTGAACCAGGAACACTGATTATCTGTCCCTATTGGATCAGCTGCCATTCTCTTCATGGTCAAAATCTCCAACTGATACTGGCAAACTCCACTATGCACCTCCTATCAAGATTCAAACAGATCCCTCAAAACCTTTTCCAAGAATAAATTACTACCCCATAAGTAAAGAGATATAAATTCCACAAGTTGGCCTCGAAAATGAAAAACAAGATAGGAAATCCAACAATATTTGATTTGATAAAAAAAAGAGAAAGCTTTGGTTCAGGCCAAATAACAAACCAGTCCTACTAGAGACTAAAATTCTCTCTCCCAACTATCGTGCATGCATTTACACCACTGGTTCACTGACAAAGTGAGAACATTCATGAATCAGTACTGGTGGGCAAATATTAATAAGACCATAGAAAGTGCCTACCTCACTTGTCTAAAGTACAGCCCAGGGAAGCCTGTTTGCACTGCTGCTGGACATTTTAAATGTCTTAATGGACTATTCAAGGTCCAACAAATGGATTACAAACAGCTTTCCCCATGTCATGGATTATAAATATGTTTTCATCATGATCTGCATCTTGTCTCACTGGACCGAAACCTTCCTCTGTAGACAGGCTACTACCTCTACTGTGACTAAAGTCCTTTGTAAAAGATTATCTACCTGGAAAAACCCTCTCAAACTTTATATGATCAGAGAATTGACTTTAAATGAGAAATGTCTAAGAGATCTCTGATCTACCCACTACTTGGTATACAAATGTGATCACAAGTTACTAAATATTTGCCCTTTCTCTCTGGTGTTGGAAACAACACCAGGAAAAGTCCTTTCTGGCATCAAGGGACAAAAGGCCACTGAAACGGGAAAACATCTAATTCTTGGTAAATGATGTTTTTATAAAATATCTTGATCAAAAGGGGGAAATGTAAAAAAAAAAATGAGTATACTGAAATCTTATTTAAAATGAAGTAAGGAGACCAAGAGGGGGAACTCCAAGAAAGACAAGACATTGATTAAGAAGGACAACAGGAAGAACTCTTATTTGTAACATCCCTCCCAATTTCCTTTCTATAAGTGTTTTCTCTCCTTTGTTTTAGCAGACTTACCCATGGCCCACCTTGGATTCATGTTCTTTATTGTTCCTGAATAAATCATTTGCTGAACAAATAAATGGCTGACATTTTGTTTAAGGTCAATAGAAGGTATTTTCTGCTTCTCCCACAATGCCCTATAGTCAATATTTTCTTAACAGATAAATTTATACCCAATCTAAGAAACTTACAACATAATATATATATATATATATATATATATATATATATATATACAGTAAAATACATTTTATAATATTTTCAAGAGAAATTGTGTCTTTTATACATTTCATTCCATCAAATTTACCTTTTTCTAAAGCAAAGATAACTTTTCATACGTTAAGTAAATGCTGACATGATACCAATTTTAGATTATTTTATTACTGTTACTTAACATAGAAATTAAATTTTTGGAAAACAAATATTTCTTTCATGAAAGAAGAAACTACTTTTCCTATTGTAATTAGTTAGAGGAATTTAGACCTGTCACTTGACTTTTACTTTGAAGATATTACTATATTTGTAGAAAAGGCAACAAAATTCAATTCATGAATTGCTGCTCTTTCCACACTAATACACTAGGCATGTCTGTTACTCTCTGGAATATTGTCACTCTTATGACTATTTAGAAACACTTTGAGTTCAAAGAAAGAGGTTGCATTTTGATGATTTGTTTTGCCTCCTGTGGCTTCCTCTTTACTCTTAAAACATATTCTTTACAACAATGACACTATCAAAAGGGGCTCTTTCATGATGACATTCAAAAAAATGCCTGATGATATAGCTATTGGAGTCATCATATTTATAAAGGCAATAATTATAACTTTGACATTAATTGTAGTCCATTGGTGGGTTTTTATTCTGCCCTCATCAACAGGCCCTAAATCCAGGCTTCAATTTCTTTTGCATTAGCTCTGCCTGGAATATAATGATTATTATTTAACTGGGTGGTTACATAATCCTAGTGAAATTTCAATGTGGACATCTTGCATTAAATTTCTTTCCTTTAACAACAACAAAAAAATAAAAGGTGGCCCCTAAATAAATGAAACTCAATTTCACGGCACATTATCTCTCTCAATTCTTTCCTCACAGCTTTCATTTTCATTAAAATCACAGACAGCCATAAATTAATAATTACTTCAGGTTGACTAAATACAGGCCATACTATTTAGCTCTTGCTTTCCTACAGTGGCCCTTCTTGTTTATGCTAGAAAAATGTTAATTTAGATAATGTGACTTGCCCCTTGTCTTATAATTCTGTTTTGCAGTTTCACTGATCTGTAAGAGTCTGTTCTAGATAGTATTAACTTTATCTTTTGTTCAATCAAGCTTTACACTTTTCCTGGTGGACAACTATTGCAAAGTATCCATCGAAATGTGTTATTATCTACATATCCATTATATTTCAATACTTCTCAAAAATACTTTCTGTGTTTACTAACTTATTTGTAATTCCAGGCACACTGAAGCGTACTGTCCTTTAGCTTAAAGTTTGTGTAAGAGACACTTAATAGAAGAATTGGGATATACACGTAAAATTCTAACCTTTCGTAATTATGAGAATTTCAAACAAGCCATATTATTTTACATTTCAAAAGATTTATGCAATATTTGTTTCACTTAAAGAAGTAGTAACTACAAATTCAATCCGACTGCTTCTCTTGTTTCTCTGATATTTGAAAACTCTGATTGGCCTTAAGACAAGTTATTATATTGTTTACTTAAAAACCCTACTTCCTTAGACAGCTTTTAAGATATGCATCTATTTTTATAGAGGGTCCAGAGGGAAAGCAGTTAGACAATTGCATGCTGTACACTGAGAACAATAAAGTACTGGACCTGCCAGCTGAAATGGAAGTTACCAGTTTAGTTTTCTGGCAATATTATTTATGAGAATGCTTTCACTTTCTTAAGTTTAGGTAAAGCTACTGATTGATTTGAACTAACAGAATCTCCTCAATACTTTAAAACACATGATATAGTGAATAATAACTTCATGTAACTTAAATAAGTTTAATACATTTAAGTTAGGTTTTTGGAAAATAAAAACTCCTTGGTTAAAGTATATTTATATTTATTTATTAATTTCAAAGTTTTTGAAAATTAAGTAATTAATCGGTTGAAGATGTGATGGAAAGATTTTACCTTTGGTTCAAAGTATAAATCTCTTACATCACCCTATATCATTGTGTTTTCAATGAAATCTTTAAATAAACACTCCCACCTTCTATCCTATGGGGCAAACTCTCCTCATTAAAATATTTCTTCTTTCCCTTAGATTACTAAAATACAAGCCTTTATTTCTATCATCTAAACTGAAAACCACATACTGTGTGTTTGGAAAACATCATATTTATTTTTGCTTAGTTATAAAAGTATATAATTTTTAAAAACAAAATAAAATAAATTATTTTTAAGAAATATATTATCACAACTGAATTGTTGGGTAAGCTCGTTCAATAACTATATTTTGACTCCACTGCCATTTTTTACTTTCTTTAGTGTTAATCCACATATGTATCTGCCATCAAATTATCTCATTTGTACTAATGTTATTAACTTACAGAGACACATGGCATTTTCATTATTTGATTTTCCAGTGAATATTTTCCTTAACTAATGATATATCATATAAGTCATGTTTACTAATGATTATATCATGGAAATGTCCATGTGTATTGAAGGCATAGTTGCGCTGAACCCCACAACCTAAAGAGTCCCAGAGGAGGTATTTAAAATCACTCAAATGATACAATAGTTTGAAATTGATCTGGGAATCTTATTTTCCTCTTTCTACCAAAGCTCAGATCTGTTTGCTACAAGTATTAATGATAGTATTCTTAATGTATTAACATCACTCAGTGCTTTAGCTAAAACTTAGCTTGCCTAATAATACAAATTAATTTTATAGGCATTATGCTTTTAACCACTATATTCTGAAATTTATTTCTGTAGTGGGAGCAATAGAAGAATCTAAATGTATTATGATATTTAAATATTAATTGTTTTATATATTTCAATTTAAAAGAAAATAATTTAAATATATTAAAATTTTATTACTAAAGTCAACTAGATTAAGAAAATTATGTGCCAGAATAGTAACAATTTTTTCTTCTTTTTAGTCTCAGGCTAAAGATTTATGTGAAATTGTGTTTAGGCCCCTACATTTACATTTTAAATAAGTACCTTTCCTCAATATTGAAATAGCTCACTCCCTAATCATTTTTTGAGTCTATTTTGTAGTATTATATATTTTTATGTTGTAATATATGACAGTTATATACATTTTAAAAAGAAACAGTATATAGATTTTGCTTAAAATATATTGCTTATGTGAAATCAAATGAATGGATTTGTTATCTAGCAGACTTTATATTCCTGACCTATCATGTAGCATTTCTAGGTGTGTTGACAAGCTACTTATATTCTTATATTCTTTAAGCCTCAACTACATTTTTTAGTAAATTGAGAATATGCTTACTTTATAGAATTATTTTGAGGATTAAACAATAAAATATTTTAAAGTACTTGGCAGAGTAAGACCTCTAAGTAATATTTGTTAGTCCCTTTATTCTACCTTTCAAAATTAATAGCTAAAAGGAATTTTATTTTTCTAAATAAGTTTAAATAGAAGTTGATTACTTAGAAAATAACCTATATATATTTTTTTTAATATGGAGAGCTCTTTGCATTTTTTTCTCAAGATTACCATAAAAGGAGAAAATGTTATGCTGTAATGTGGAGTTGTAAGAAACATGGCCTAATGCCAGTCAAGCTGTTGCTAATATTAATGTTAACTGGTTAAGGTCAAACAGATATATTAATGTCTATGAAAAAAACAGCAAAGGTTGAAAGACAGGAGAATGGGGTTGATTCCTTAAAACAAAATAGTGGGAAGGTCTGTACTGGTCTTCAGGCAACAGAGACCCACCCTCCCAGAAACACAGCTGGACTCTGATGCCTATGACCAAGCTGGGAACCACTATAAAAGTCCCCATATCCAAGAGTATACTTCCATTAGAGCCACTTTCTTGGACTAGATTATAGAACCCTAGGCATGAAGGATGGGCAAAGCATTAAATGTACACTGAAAAATGTATTTTCAGGATATTCCCAACTATCTATTGAGATTGGTTCAAGCCTTCCTTGCACAGCAAATCCCACAAAATAACAGAGAACTCTGAAGATTTAGTGTATTTTGAGTGGTTCATAAACAGGGAAAATTTCTTAAGATTAGGTAAAATATAGCAGTCCCAATATACTGAAAAATAGACGTGGAGGCTACTTGAACACCAAACACATGCAGGCTGAAATGTGACAGAGGTAGAAATATTGGAGGAAGACCCAGTCCTCAGTCAATCGGCGATGTCCCTGGCTTTCGGAGGTGAGAAATCAGGAAGTGCATTTGGAACAGCTAGGTGGACCAGCCTCTCCTTTTCCAGATTGTCCTCAGCATTAGTGAGGGTGACATTTATAGTCAAATCATAGCGGTGCTTGGGGAAAACAGCAGGGCCAGGCCTTAAGTGACCACTAATTCCCAGAAAAGATAATCCATACATCCACATTTGGGATTATGGGCTCATATTAAGAATTCCAAAATTTTCGGAAAAATTAACCAACAAGAATAATAATAAATAAATATTAAGAGCTTATGTGACAGACATTATACTATTTACTTTGTATGCATTATCTGATTTAATCTTGGTAGTTCCACTTAACTTTAGTTTAACCAGTGAGGGATTTTCTGTTTGAAAAACTAAATATTAACCCTCAGGCCATACAGCTAAGAAGTAAGATAACTAACACATTTGATCCTAAATAATACAACCCTAGAGTGGATCTTAGATGCCATCTTGATGGTATATTAGAATTCTGTGTCATCTCAGGATGATTCTGGTAGACAAAAGGATGGAGATCATAATAGACTATTTACTCTAATATTTACAACATAAAAGTTCCAAAATAACCCTTATCATATTATCCAGCAATCACTCTCCTTGGCATTTACCCAAAGGAGTTGAAAACTTATGTTCACAAAAACCTGCACACAAATGCTTATAGCAGCTTTTTCATAACTGTCAAAATTTAGAAGCAACCAAGAGATACTTCAGTAAGTGAATGGATAAATAAACTTTCGTATATCAGACAATGGAATATGATTCAGTGCTAAAAAGAAATGAACTATCAAGCCATGAAAAGATTAGGAGAAATCTTAAAATGCATATTACTATGGGAAAAAAACCAGTGTGGAAAAATGAAATATCATATGATTCTAAATATACGAGGTCTGTCCAGAAAAAGTTCAGCCATTGTTAATACAATGAGAATGGTTTGCACAGCATTGATGTAACCTGGCAGCCAAGGAGAGTGCCCTGGAATGCGCATGCGTGAACAATGACAACTTCACTGTCCTAGTCAGTATGGGTGGTAGACACCATTGAGTGAGCAAGTTACTGTGGGGCCACTGCACTCAAAATGACTGAGCAAACAAAGCAACTAATCTCCATCAAATTTTGCATTAAGCTTTAACATTCCTCCACAGAAACTATTCAGATGATTCAGAAGTCTGCAGCTATGGGCAACTGGTGATTGGCAGCTTCATCACGACAACATGCATCACATCTCCTGCAGAGCTTTTTGGTGAAACATCAAATCACCCAGGTGACTCAGCCCTGCTACAGCCCAAATTTGGCACCCCGTGACTTCTGGATTTTCCCAAAACTCAAATCACCCTTGAAAGGGAAGAGATTTCAGACAGTTGGTGAGATTCAGGAAAATATGATGGGGCAGCTGATGGCAACTGGGAGAACTGTGTAAGGTCCCAAGGTGCCTACTTTGAAGGAGACTGAGGTGTCATTGTCCTGTGTACAGTGTTTCTTGTATCTTGTATCTTCTTCAATAACTGTCTCTATTTTTCATAATATATGGCTGGATACTTCCTGGACAGGCTTTGCAGATCATTCTGGAAAAGGCAAAATTATGGAGATGGTGAAAACAACAGCGGTTGCCAAGGGTTGGGGTGAGGTGTAAGGAGGGATGGATAAGTAAACCAAAGAAGAGTTTTAAAACAGTAAACATACTCTATATGATATTATAATTATAGATCCATGCCATTATATATTTGTGCAAACCCATGAAATGTACAACATTAAAAGAGAGCCCTAAGATAAACCATGGACTCTGAACAGTTTGAAGGATCAATGCAGGTTCATCAGTGGTAAGGAATACTGATAATGAGGAAAGCTATGCAGACATGAAGGCAAAGGCTATACGGAAATCTCTGTACCTTCTGCTCAATCTTTCAGTGAACCTAAAACGGCTGTAAAAATATGTTTTATTAAATAAAAAATTAAAAGTTCCAAAAGAGAATAAAAGAGTAGAAATAATCAAAGAAATAATAGAAGAAAATAGTTGAGAGCTAAAAACAAAAGCCTTCAGATTGAAGGGCGCACTAAATATTGTACAGGATTCATAGAAAAGGCACACCACTAGACAAATCATGACATTCCAGCACCACATGGATAAATAAAACATCACAAAACCTTGTCAAGTGAAAAGACTGCTTTTCTAAAATTCAGTATTCTAAAAAAACATTTAACAAATTTGTAAAAAGCCTTAACTTTAGACCTGTTTCAATGATTACTTAAATTGTCATTTATATGTCAAAACAATACAAAGTAAACAATACAACAAAACAAAGAAGTTTATGATGAAAGATATTCAAGGATAATACTCCATATAATATTGCTTAAACATTATTATAATTCTGCCACTAACTCTCCAGATGGTCTTAAGATGAGTGCTGTTTGTGGCAGGATATGGGTAAAAAGTCTGGGGAAGAAGTTAATAGCAAAGTTTTTGTCTTATTCAGAAGAAAGATAAATATACTCGTTATTCATAGATTTATCACAAGTAATTGTATGTTAAATGATTGAAGATAATGACAAGAAAACTTAAAAAATGATATATATTCCCTCAACCACTAGAAAAATAATTAATAAAAAAAGAAAGCTATGAAAATACAAAAACTCTAAAACAAAATATAAAGAAATGATAACATAGCAGGTTAATGAACCCAAATTTATGGGTAATTCTAACAAATAAGATGTGGGCAATGCCTTATTAAAAGACATAGATATCTAACAATGTTAAAAAAAATCTTTGATGGGATAAAATGAAAATCTATATATTCTATATATGGGAAATTACAAGAAAGCAAAATTATACTCAATATCTCAATATTTAATGTAATTGATTTGAAATTCTATATATACAAAGAAATGTTTACAAAATAGAAAACAACTTTAGCACTAGTAATATCAAGCAAAATAGGATTCAAGTCAAAATTAGATGAATTGCACTTTAAAATTTTGCTAAAATTTATAGTTCACCTATAAATATTAAAACATAAGAGGGAAAAAGTGCCATCTGTCTCTTTTAAATCATAAAAGAGACAAATGGCAAATGCAGAATATATATATACAGTAAAAAACATAACAAATTCTTCTCTGTGACTGACATCAAAGAGCCAAAAACTAAGGTAAAACTAAGTAGAGATGGTACGATAGTGATAACAAAATTGTGTTGAACTAATATACCTATTAAATATTTTGAATTTGTCAAGAGAAAAGGCATTCATTCAAAACAGGTGAAATTATCACAACAATTGACCTTTGAGTCCAAAAGTAAGCTGCAATAAAATAATTTAAAAAGCATATTGTATAGGCTATACATCAGATGACAATGTAAGGAAATTAAGCAATAGTAAAGGATAACATTTCTTTACTCCACGATCCACTGATATTGACTATATTGTTTTTAAGGAATCATTAAACATGACTGAGTAATGAGAAAATAAAATCTAAAGTTATTAAATGTTTTAAGTGTATGATACTAATGGTGTTTTGTATAAAAACACTGTTATGATGCAGCCAAAATATTGCTTTTAATATGTTGATATAAATGTACTAATTTTTAAAGAAGATGGACTAAAATTAAAAGAATCAACCTACACATCCAAAATGTAAAAGAATAATGAAAAGCAAAAACAATTTAAAAAATAGAGATAAAAACAAAAATAATGGTGCCAAAAATAATAAGGAAGTAGGTTTCACAGTTGTAACCAAAAGCCAGTTCTTTGAAGAAGTTCAGCAAAATAGAAAAACTTTTGTAAACCTTAATAAAGAAGAATTGTAACAAGAAAAATATAACATAAGAAAATGGAAAAGAGGTGTAACAGAAGAAGTTAAGTATTTAAAATAATACAATTTTATGTGAAAATATTGAAATATCTAAATATAAATAATTACTATGTAATAATAATGCAAACAGCGGTCATTAGTAATAAAGAATTATTCCAATGAACCACCACAGGCAGATGCATAAGTGAACACCACTTTAAGCAAATATTCATTAAATATTTATTCAAATTTCATTATCAAGGGAAGTGAAAAGTTATTGAATATTTACAATACACTAGGCATTATTTTAAGCACCTATATGAATAATCTAACTTAACCCTCACACACAAAAAATGGGGAATGTAAAATAATAAATATATATATCATTACAGAGCTAGGATGAGTATCCAAGCCAAGATTCAAACTTAAACTGTCTGGATCCAGAGCCCAGAATGGCCTCCCTACTCTTCTACCTTCTGTTAAACAAAAGCAGAAGCCTGTTTCTATAGGTATGTGAGTCATATGCAAGGATCCCATAGTCTTTTTCTTTAGGTCTGACCAAAAGCAAACTTCGCTATCATCAGAACATAAGTGAGCTATTTAATATTTACTGAATTCTGTTAGCATGATGGAACAAAGCGTTTGTGATGTAGAGTACAAAGCATTAAGCACCTCTTCTGGGATTATAGCGCTGAGGTCTCTTGATGATCCTTTCTTCTGTAGCCCTCCACCTTCCAAAGAAGCTCCTGGTATACTCTTATTGAATTCTTAAATTTTTGCTTGAATCTCTATGTATAACAAAGAACACCATAGTTTTCTCAGCATTTATCTAAATACATCAATACCCTGATCAACTCATTAATATTGTATTAAAGCATGACAAAGGTCATTGTGCCAAGGATAAAAAGTTCCTTTGCTATCAGAAAAACAATTATCTCTTAGGAAGATACACACTTCTTTGAAGGCATTTTGTGTGACATGAATAAATTAAAACTAAGAAATTCATTACACGCACTGATTAGGAATGGGAAAAATTTAAATTATATCTGCTGGATGAGGAGTGACTCTTGGAAAATCGAGTCAACAGCACCATGTCTATATTTATTTTAGTGATATATGGCCTCGTGGAGGTTATACCCCACTTGGAAATCTCTCATACTTGATCTTGAATCCTTCATTGCCTCTTGGTCACTTTTGCTTGTCAAGATAACAACAGTAAAATAAGGAATTACAAACAAGATTGAACATAAATCTCCAACTACGCATATTGTAAAATAGAAGATTGTATTAAAACAAGTTATTTTTCATAACCAAGAGGTAGCATAACATAAACATTGAAAGTACAAAAGGTAGATGCAGGCTGCTTGGTGTGAATCTTGGCTCAGCCATTCATTGGCTGTGTGACCAGAGGGTAGTTCATTTGCCCAGATACCTTATAGAAGGTGTCTCTCTCTTCTACAAATGGATAATGGTAGCCCTACTTCAGAGGAATGTTGTTGGGATTAAGTGAAATAATATGTACAATAATAGCACTTAAGCAGAAAACAGAGGAAGTTACAATTATTTTCTTGCTTTTTAAATCTGGTTATATGCATTAATATGCAAGAAATACAGCTTTTTTTTCTTTTGAAATTTTTTGTTTTATGGAATCCTGAATTTATGGCATTTTAAAATGCTTTTCCCTTGTTTTATCTGCACTTAATTCAAAAGGGATGCCAACTGCTCCAAAAGTTTCAAGAAAAATTTGTCTGTATAGTCTCCCACAAAGTGCTTTGTCCCTGCCTAGATCTTCAGCCCAAACCTCCATGTCTTAATAAAGGCACATACTTACTTCATCACACCTCAAACTGAATGTTCTGAACACTAAAAATATTATCTTCTCAAAACCATTTATCTGGTTTTCTCTCAAGGGTACTTCTGCTCTCCCAATTATAGCAGCCCAAACTATATTTTTATTGGGTTGGCCAAAAAGTCCATATGTTTTGTTCCATAACATAAAAGACACATTTTTTATTTTTACCAATAACTGTATTTATTTGGATACTTTGAGTATAATATGTAGGCTATCTCCTGCATGGTATAATGTTAAATATTCTCAATTAATGTCTTGATATGGTCACAATCAACTTTAACTGGTCTCCCTGACCGTGGAGCATTGTTCATTGAGAAATCTCCAGCACAGATCTTCACAAACCACTTTTGACACATTCAATCAGTCACAGCACCTTCTCCATACACTGCACAAATCATTTTCTGTATGTTTTAGTTTCTCTTTTGCCTTTCTTGAAATAATAAAGCAATAATATGCCAAAACATTGCTTATTCCATCTTCAATATTAAAATGGCTACACAAAAATTCACTAATTTTTAATTTTTTTAAATGTATGCTGATATGATAGCTGTCACTATACAATCTAACAAAAGTGTTTCAGATGACACTAAAGACAACAAGTGCTATTAGGGCCCTCTTACAGAAAAAAATGAAATGAACTCTTTGACCAACCCAATAAATTATTGTCTCCCTGTCTACCATCTATAATATATACTCAGCAAGCTTGGAGGTCTCATAGTCTATCTCCCCTAAAATTCCTCATATTTGTCTGCTTGTTGGTTTCCTCTTGCCTAACCTCACAAGTGTTTTCTACCCAGACTCCTTTCCTCCAGTTTTTTTTTTTTTTTTCCCCAATGCTATATCCTATCTTGGGCATCAGGATTTATCTTGGTAAGCCATGACATCTTTCTTCCTTTCAATGAATGGCAGTGGATATCAACAATCTAGGGAATGGCAAACAAACTCCTCAACCTAATCTTACCTGTTTTTTACTTCTTCCATGTCACTAATCCACTATAGACACTTTACAACCCCAACACTTTAGTTCCTGAAACAAATCTTTACCTTTCAACTTCTAGATGCTAGCTCATTTTCATCATTCAGAATACAGTGCTTCCTGCACTCTAAAGAAATCCTATCAATATCAGGTGTCCCAACTTCCAGGAAATACCTGTGTTCCCAAAATACTGTTTGAGGCTTCATAGTGTTTCCCAGACAACGAACAGGAATTTGAGTACTAAATATGTTCGGAAATGTATTAAACCTTTCTGAGTCTTTATCTTAGGTTGTATTGTGATGAAAATACAAATTTCATATAAAACAGCATAAAAACCTTAAAATGCAGAAAACAGGACCAGACAATTAGTCAGTTTTCAATAAATATTGAATTTATTATATAGCCATTGGTGAAAACAACCACTTTCTTAATATTTCAACGTATTTCTATGAAATTATAACTATTGAGCATAAGAATACTAATTCTGATATTCCTACATATCTCATAGTTGTTGTCTCTGTGCAGGTCCTTACACAAAGTTAGAATTTAATATAATTACATTAAATATCTTTGTTTAATAATAATTATAATAGTTAATGTTATACAGTTAGATGATTTCTTAAACACTCTGTATTTTTCACTAGAAGTTCATTGAACTTAGTTCGAACTCTGATTTTGACCAGTATCAATGACATGAGAGGATAGGAATGCCTGACCTGTAAGTTCTGAGGTTAACCTTGTACATGAGAACTGCTGTTCATGAAAAAGTGCATGGTTTTTCTTGAAAACAATTCCAGGAAATATACTGCTATATAGATTGGGTTATATCCATCCAGAATAATATTGAATGTCTGCTATATCCATTGCTTTTTCCAAATTTAGATTATGAGTAATAGAGTCATACAAAGTTTACTAACAGGAAAAAGTAATTGTTTAGACAATGTTCTTCCTCATTGTATCAAAATATTTTATGCATAGCTACCATGGAGATGGAATAAAGAAAGGTTAGTTTTAAAAGCATCCTTCAAAATGTTATAATACACTAGAAAAAAATTTCAACAGGACTTCATTTACTATTAAAATATTTTATATTGTACGCATTGCATTATTCTGCTGTTCTGTTGTCTATTTTGTGTGGTGCTACCTTATGAGCTGTGAAGCTTAATAATATTTCAAAGAAATATTGAGGTTACAGGAGTCTGAAGTGTGTGTAAAAATGGTCAGTTTGGATAAATATTTTATTAAGTGACAAAACCATTTAATGTGCTTTTATTACTACTATGTTTCTTCTATGAAGTTATGAAGTTATATTTAATTCTAGAGAATAAACATTGACAAGTCGAAGTTGGAGAAACTTATTACCCATGTCAACTCAGCACTGAAATAGAGTAATGAGGAATATAAGCTATAGGCAGGCACAATGCCACTATTTTATTACTCACAAACAGAAACTCTAGAAATTGATTGCCTCTTTCACATACTGTCCCTTAAAATGGGTATAAAGTAAATTAAATATATATTAGGCATAAAGTAAATTATATATTAAATTTCACCATAGTTTTCTTCCCTACTATCCAAACATTTCAAATTCCTCTTTTATCACTACAACCCAGAAAATATACGTGGCAAACTGTATGCAAAAATGTAAACCTAAATGTAGCATGATGAATAAATCATTAATAATAGAATATTAAGGATTTGTAAGAGATTTCCAATGATGACCTAGATGAAATAAGCTTATTACAGCCCATCATTCCCTGTGATTGGAACGAAAATGCTAGACAGATTACAAAGAATGACTGACTACATTTACTCTGGAAAGTAAATAATAGCAGATGAATAGGGAGGGAAGTCAAATGTGAAGAAGTAAGAAAATGTCATTACTTTATTGTTTTTTTTTCCCCTCTCTCCTTTATCTCCTGCCTTTTACTTGAGAGTTCAAGGAGAGGTGGACAATAAAATTTAGAAGGAAAATTCTGTTTTTCAAGGCAGAAGACACAACAAGATGGCCTCTACTAGCTGGAGAGTGGATTAGGAAAGAATCTTTTTGTTTTCCTTTCCTACTTCACCTCTGCCCCGAGGAATACTCTGTGGTGAAGCTGCCCTGATCCCTTTGCAGGGTCTCCAAGACCTCAGGGAAAAACCATCCTTCTGTCCAGAGGAATCAAAAAAGGGACTCCAGTGGGTCCAAAGTGTGAGAAAGATCACCATTTTCTGTTTCTTTTCTCTCTCAGCTTTGCCAGAGAATGGCCACAGTAGGGCAAAACTACACACAAGCCCAACCGGCTAAACCACCAGAGAGAGACTCTGGCATACTGGTCAGAAGACGGGACAAATGGGCCCCAGGAACCAAAGAATGGCTGAGAAATTGGGGAGGTGAAAGTTGAAGACAGGGATGTGCAAATACTGTATCTGAACTGAAAAAAACCCAGGCTCATCCCATCTGTGCACTAATAGAAGAGACATCAATAAGCTTGATAAAAGCTTTGAGAACTGAGTAATTGTTTACTCCACCACCTAAGTACCAGACAAACCCCCGAGTGAACAGGCACAAAGAAACTCAAACAGCCCAGTACAGACTTTGAAACCTGAACTGACTTTAGAAGCACCGCATACAGAAGGCCAATCAAACATTTGATCTGAACCTAACCATGCCAACTGCTTACTAAAACAAATCAGGGGGGGAAATTTACAGTAAATCTTCCAAGAATTTTAAGAGGACTCCGATTTTTACAATGTAATATTCAAAATGTCCAGGATATAGTCAAAATCACTTTACATGGAAAGAAGTGGGAAAATCTAGCCAACACCATGGGAAAAAATAATAAAAATGCCAATCCCAAAATGACTCAGATGTTGAAATTATCAGGCAAAGATTTAAAGCAGTTTAATAATATAAGCCATGATCTTAAGTTCATCAGTCTCAATATTAATAGAAAGAAACTTTCAGCAGGAAAATAGAAACTATATTATAGAATCAGGTGACAAATGGAAATATTATAAATGAAAAATACAATGTATGAGATAAAAGTTTCACTGCCTGGGCCCAACAGCAGACATAGGAATGAAATAGAAGTGAATTTAATGATCAATCAGTAAAACTTTTCCAATCTTAATAATAAAGGATAAAAGACTGAACAAAAGTAAGCAGAGTTCAAGCACCTTTGGGACAATATGAGAGTCTAATAATTATTTAATTATCATTCCAGAAAGAGAAGCTAAAGGGATTGATGCCGAATGAGAAAATAATTAAAGATATAATGGTCTGAAACTGTTTCCCAAAATTTTAATGGAGTTTGAGCTGTCTTTTCATTTCAGGTAAAAGTCTGTCACCCAAAGTCCAATCTTTTATTAGTAATGGAATGCAAATATTGTATCTGGCTAAAATAAAGACATCCTTTCTCAGCTTCACTTGCACCAGATGTGGCTATGTTACCATGTGCTGGTCAATGGAGTGGAAATAGACAGGATTTGAATTCCTTCTAGGTAATGTCCTTGCAATGAAATGCCATGTGTTTCCTGCCTCCATTTTTTAAAAACATTCTCTGCCTGATGTGACCTTTCAGATTTGATATTAAATGCTAAGTGATATGAGGATTAAAACAATATCCTGGGGGTGTGGGGCGCTGGAGAAAGAGACAAAAAATAGAAGAAAAACGGACCTCAACAACATGAACTGCTAACCAAGAACTGATACATAATAGAGTAAAAATTGTTTGAACTATTATCATTCAATTGGGACTTTGTTATAGAAATTGTACATTTATCTTAACTAATATAGAATCGTAGCTCAATTACAATTCAGACATTCCCTCAGAACAATATAAAAAATAGCCCCTCCTAGATATCTTCTATCACATGACTTTGCTTTACCTATCACCAACTCAACTATTATTAATGTTCTTATCTGTAGATTATTTTATATATATAGTACTTGGATTTTCCCTTCATTATCTTTTACTAATTTTAAAATATTTAAAACTAAGTTAATTGGCATTATTTTAAGATTTTCCTTCCATGGAATTAATGTTCTGAAGAAATGATGGGGAATATCTGAAATTAATTATTACTCAGTTGTTTTATTAAGTAATTACTTAATATAGTTTAAAATGAAATACAATGCTCAATTTAAACTTTAAAATTTGTTTAAAATAAACTCAAGCTGAAAACAAAAAGGCACAATATTTAACACTGAAAAGAGTGAGCTAAGGATTTGCATTTGCCATTTCTACAAAGCATAATGGAAAACAGCTCATATTTTATTTAGTTCTTCACAGATGGAAGAAAATTAGTGTCACTAAGTGAGAGGTAGAAAATATTGCAAAGTTAGCAACAGAAAATATAAGCAGTTTATTACATGTCTTTCCCAAACGTAAAAAAACAAAAACAAAAAAATAAACTACATTTTATGAAACAGTAATTTATTAAAACGAATTTAATCTGGTATAGATTAACAATTTGAAGAGTCATTATATATGTTAAAAATAGACTGAGCTACTGTTTTTTTGTACTTCATTTCAATTTGGCTTCTATTTACCTTTTAAATTTTATTTTAATTTTAAAATTGAATTAGGACAGTGATTAACTGTTTTGTTGTTATTACTGGTGACTTTTGATTTGCTTTATTTATTGTCTGCTCATTTTTTCAGAGGCAAGTATGCATTGGTTTACCTGAATTATCAGCTTTACATAATTAATTACTTTGCTAACTCTAAACACATTTCTTTATCTACTACTTGCAATGATACAAAGGAATGCAACCCTGTCAGAGTAATCATTATTCTATAGATAACCTAGAATTATTACTCATGTCCAAAATTATTCTTAAAACAATATTTTGTTACTATTAGTAACAAATAATAAGCCATTTTACATAAAAGTATAACACCAATACATTGAAATACCAGGTGAGCACTAAGACAGTAACTATGTTCCCTGATAGGTACACTCCATGAAATAATTCTTACGGGTGGAAGGAAGGGGTTGGCAGTAAAAAATAGGTAGTTGTTCCTATTATGACTCCATTTGGCAGCATAAAACGAAACACACCAGACCATGTTGAACCAACAAATAGTGTTAGCTATTTCTCACATGTCAAGAAACCCAGAAGCTGATGTCCAAGAATGTCTAATTAATTTAATTGTGTCAAACTATATTCATACTTTCATCTTTCTGCTTCACTTCTCTTGGCTTGTGATATGTATTCTCAAGTTTTTCCCCTCAAGCTTAAGCCACTGTAAAAATACAATAGCTCAATACTTGGGGCATCATGACAGTATTTTAAGCAAGAAGAGAAAGGAAGCATGCAAGGAAATGGGAGCAAATTTATTTTCTAGAAATTATCAGATAACCAGCTCTGTCTTTAAGGAAGCTGGGAAATGTAATTATTTGTCTGGTTACATTGCACATAAAACGACTTTAGATGTTATTTATAATGAATAAAATGGAAAAGAAAAATCGCATATTATCTAGTTAACTGATCATGATTATATTTTTTCCAAATGTCTTGGTCCTGCAGAAAATAAGCCTGCGGGAAGTCAAGTAATTTGGGGAACACACTAAGCCACTTACAAAGCCCTCTTCCTCTGAAACATGATACTGAAAGCTAAAAGCATACATTCTAGCACCTCATTCTTCTCCCAAAGTTCACTGAATGTATAAAGATAGCATCTATACTGCTTAGGCTACTCACTCTGTGATCAAGAAATTTTAAACATTAAACATAAGATGACACAACCAGACATGAGGATCTATTTTAATGCTATTGCAATTAAGACAGTTTGGTGCTGTCTTTGGATACACAAATAGTGCAGTGTAACAGAATAAACACTGTAGAAATAAATTCACATATTTATGGTTACTTGATATCAAATATAGTGTTATGAAGGAATGATGGACTTTTGAATAAACAGGATCCTATTGATTGGACATCCATATTTTCATTTAAAGGTGAATTTTGACCCCGCATTAGTCATAAATTCAATTTCAGGTGGTTTGTAGATTTGACCAGAAAAGATAACACAATAAAACAATTAAAAAAAAAATCTCCATGTCCAAGTACATATGTTTTAATTTATTAACTTAAATAAATTTATATACCTTTTTAAGTATAGGAAATTATCACATTAGTAAGTAATAAAAATGAAAATGCTGCTTGTCCTTATAGAATTAACCCATTTATGGATACATCATTTAATTTATGAAAACAAAAATTTACTTCATTCAAAGATGCCAAAAAAGAAAATCTAAGTCATAAAACTTATGATCTTTTATGCAGTACATTGTGTTGATAGCAAGGGATTTCCAAAACAAAATATGGTGTTCTTGAGGAATACATGCATGCATATATATACATAAGGTCTGTTTTGTGTTGTGATTGCTATCTGTAGATGTCAATAGTATGTGAAGCTCATAGAAAGTGTTTAAAGAGTTCTTCTTTCATTCTCTTTATGCTTAAAATATTCAAGTAGTATGCGGTTCTGTTCTTTAATTTTTTTATATTAAACTACAAAAATATTTAATTGTAGTGCAATTTTGTGGTTATAGATTTTAAAAGTTATCAACTTCTTGTTGAATAATTAATTTGTTCAGTTTTTAAAAACCACCTTTTGTACTAAATTCAAAATTTATAATTTTCAAAATGAACCATGCATTTCATAGAACTCTTTATATTTACCTGCCCGAACTTAAATTATCTTCTAAATCCAGTAACAACTATTTCATGTATTATTTTATATAGTTTTCAATAAACTATATATTAAATGACATCTGCATTTTTAACTATTGGCTGTTTCTTTTGTTTTTCTAAAATGATAAACATTAATGTTTTATTAGAGAAGAGAGTTTTCATTAGAGAACCTCTAAATATCAGGAATTATTTCATTGAATGCACCCAGATTATAATAAAGAAACCTTAAAAAACAAATGTATAAGTTACTTGAGAATTACATAACTTCCTGTGTCTATCCTTCAATCCTTGTCCAGAGCTTTCTTCTACAGAGCAAACACAGTAAGATCCTCTACAAGATTTATTTCTTAGAAAAATATATTGGATTCACACCCTAGCACTTAACTGTAACCTGGGCAAATTACTTAATCTCTGTCCCTCCTATTTTCACCTTGAAGACAAGATGATAATGTGCTACCTCTACCAGCTTTGTAGTGTTGTTACCAGCATCTGGTAAATAATCTATGCAAATTTTTTTTTTTTTTTGTCCTGAAAAAAATGGTGAACCAAAAATCTGTGCTTTAAGAACTAGTCTGGTCCTGACTGCTGTGACTCAATGGATTGAGTGTTGCCCTGCGAACCAAGTGTAGCTGGTTCGATTCCCAGTCGGGGCACATGCCTGGGTTGCACACCAGGTCCCCAGTTGGGGGCGCATGAGAGGCAACCACACATTGATGTTTCTCTACCTCTCTTTCTCCTCTCTCTAAAAATAAATAAATAAAATGTTAAAGAAAGAAAAAAGAACTAGTCTGTATTTCATATAACTTAATTTTACATATTTAAGCTTTACTGTCCTTGAGTTGAATTTTATAGCAAAATCCAATTTGGATTTAAAGAAAACTTGAAAAAAAATTTTTGGTATCTAATCTGACATATCCAGTGTAAGATATAGAGACATTTATTATATTTGTATTGCTTCATGTATTTTAATCTACTACTTTATTATTGAAATCAGGCCTATCATTTGAGATTGTCAAGTGTTCTCTATTAAAATTCAGTTTTCCTCTTCTATTTAAAGGCTCTATTAAAAAAAATAATAATAACAGCTCTCTAGTCTTTTCCTGGTATCCCTTCCTTTGAACAAACACTTTATCTTTGTTCTAGTCCAGTGTTCATTACCACATCAATAAGCCTGCTTGGTTTACTTTCCATCTTAATATAACTAATGGACCACTGTTTATATATTTTTCTGTTGCTTTTACTAACTACTCTGCTTGCCAATTGTGCTATTTGAAGTATACATGTCACCCATCTGCTGCAACATTTTGTACGCATGTCCCAACTGTATTAATTCTAGTAACTGCATACTATTTATTGAATTTTATTACCCAGAATTAATCCTATGTGTTAGAGAAACCTGAATACTTACAAACAATATTTTGTTCAAAGAATTCATTTGTAAAATAAAACATTTGTGCTTTTAATTTTCTTTGAGTTCTGGCCCTTAAATGGATCTAATGAAGTATTTGATCCATTTATCTTGCCAAAAATGGTTTTTTTTGTGAGAAAAAATATACTATCTTTTAACCCCCTTTGAAAACAGTGTATTGATGATGATTTTAAAGTGGATTGTATAGATTCTGGCAAAAGCATATAATCCAGAATTTATAGAGCTTTAGTTCACTATCCTCCTCTTAATAGATCCAATAGCACTGAAGATATCATTAAACCCCTCTGAGTCTCAGTTTTCTACTTTGTAAATTTTTAAGTTGGTATTTTAAAACATTTCCCATAAAGTAGCTTAAATTCTATGAAATTTAAATAAAACAATGTGCACTGAAGTTCTTGCAGAGTGCCTGAAAATTTCTCCTCTCACATAATAAAGAAATTAGACTAGTTGGTATTAGGTCCCTTTCTCTTATAATCCTTTCCGGCTCTGGTATAAATTTTACATTTTATAATTTGGATATATTTATACATTTTTCTACTCATGCACTAATCTCCTATTTCTCCTACAACTCCACTTCCCGGAGCTCATTTTTTTTCTAGCCAATTTCGGCTTTTAGTCACAAGTTCTCAGATCATAATTAACATCAATGGTAAACTTTGACCAAACGAATAAAATTTATCATATTTCTGATCTAGTTATAAAAAGTTGAGTCATCTCGTAACCTACCACAAAAGGATTATTCTCTTAGAATATAGAACTTCAGCTTTTGGAGCCAGACCTAGGTTTGGATGCTGGATCTACTTATTATTTCAGCAATATTAGACAAATCACTTAAACTTGGTGAAATATTTTTTTATCCTCACTAAAAAAAAATAATATAATATCTCTGTCTCTACATTCCAAGTTTCTGTGAGTATCCAATATAATAATGTTCTGCATTTTATACATTAAAATGACAAACTATTAGTTATATTTATTTATATGGCACTGTGAATTACTTCTCAATTACCATAAAAGCAGAAGAACCTGGTCATGAAGATTACCCTCGTCTGGTGACGATTGTTGGAGAAAAAAATAACCTGGATGCTAGGCCACATTATGTATATACCAGTGTTTTCAGAGAACAAGGAAGAAAAATTACCTATTGGGCAAGGAGATAAGAAGCAAGACCTCAAGGCTCTTGACCTCAAGTACCTGTTTTAAACTCTTGAGACATGTTGCCTTAATGCAGGTGACCGACTAGTTTCAGGAGAGCCCCTATTCTAAGAGTGTGTAAAATAGTCAATAGTTAGATTTTAAAAGGTGGTTTGTGCTTATTCTGATCCATTCAAGCCACTCAAGCCTCTAATACTTGCTTAGAAATTACTGGAAGAAATGTTTTGGGAGCTATCAATCCATAAAATTAAAGACAACAAAAACTCATATAATTTATCTAAACAAACCTTTTAGGGTAGGTATTTCACTCAACCCTTTCCCTGCTATTTCCCTTATTCTTGATGGTTATTCATTTTGGAGCAGTGACAAACAGTCATCTATTTACTCAAAATCAATTCACAGCCCAACCCCTCTTCTTTGCTGCTAGATCTTACCTTTCATTTAGAAACTAAAAGTGTCAAATTCACATTTTCTCTGTCCCCTGCATTTTTTTCTAGGGGATAGACAAATGACTATATGTAGTGGCCAATGAAATTTCACAGAAAGTGACCTGGGTGGTTCTTTGGGAAGCTTTTATTCCTCATTAAAAAAGCGATGTCCAAAATAAAAATGATCTTACCTCTAATTGTGATTTAGAATTATAATCTGAGGCTGTGCTGCAAGATTTGTTGGGGACATTCAAACACCTTAAGAAGAACAAGAAGTTAATCTTGGAGAAGCTATCCCCTACCTGTAACAGCCTTGAAAGCACCTCTCTCTGGAATACTTGTTATATTTAGGAAAATTGTTTAGTCTGTAAGCCATTTACACAAGTTTTCTGTTAGTTACAATCAAAAGGATAATAACAGATAAGTAATTTGAAAATGAGAAATGTGTTGGTACAATTATGAGATTCTAAAACAAGTAACTGGAAGAAGAAATGATACAGAATTGAGAACTATTTCAAGCTGGAAAGTTGGTGGTCTTTATGGAGCACTAAACATTCCGTATACCTTGGGATATTAAGTTGCTCTTGTTTTTAGTGTTATGGGAAATAGTAGGAAAATCCAGAGTATTAGTATTTGTTGTCTATTTCTTAGAGCTTTTGCTAGATCCTACAGAAGATATAAACCTAGTCTATAGAGTTGGCTGAAAGGAAGCAATGAAAGAAGGAAATGTGGCCTTTTATTAATGGAACTTCCCACATTTGCCTTAATTTATTATGTATTAGTGAGTGTGAGCCTATTTAAATAATTGGGATTTGGTTCAATTTTAAGATGGCGATAGTGTCCCATCTATTTTCTGGCTCACAGTTGGCTCCAATAGTATTCAAACAATGCTGCCTTCCAAACTCTTGCCTACACCAAAGAAATCATTCATGCTTGCCTTTTAAGGGTTCCTCAAAACATGATATTTTTTCCACTGAGAAAACCACCTTGAATTTATTATATGAATTGCCTGACAATATACTCTGAGAAAGCAGATGACCTATCACATTTACAAAAAAAAAGTATTGCTTAAAAAATTAAAACATAGACATTATAAAATAGCAGTTCAAGCAGTAATGTGACTCAAGGTAAATATGTGTAATATAAGATCATATATTTTTACACCAAAAATAACTCAAGGTGTTGATTAATACATAAAAATATATCACTTACAAAAAAGTTATACAACTTTCAAAGAACTTTTAAAATATAATGATTCACAGGAATTTGATTTACATGTAATTCACCGTATATGTTATAAAATAAGATACTTCTGTTTTTATTTTTCTATAGGTCAACAATCATTTAAATCAGGGCTGGCAAACTTTGACCTTCAAAGGTAAATGCTTACCTTTGTAAATACAATTCTATTGGAACACAGCTTTACTTACTTGTTTCAAATTGCCCATTGCTCCTTTGCTGGTAAAACAGCAAAGTTGAATGGCTTAGATTTAGACAATAGGTCTTCAGGCTTAAAACAGTTACTATCTGTCCCTAAAAGAAAAAGTATGCCAACAAGCCTACCCCTGCACTATATATTTTAAGGGTGGTTTGATACCTGTATTTAGGTGTCAAAATGGGTTTCTTTAGGGATCAACTAAAACTTGGACCTTAAGCTCTGTTGATACAAATCTAGAGATTAGAAACACAAAACTTAATGTATGACTTTAAAGAAATTACAAGTGGAACTTTCAGCTTTTTCTATTCCCAAACTCCAGCCCCTGCTTTTCTCACTCCCAAAGACTATAGCAATAGTTGTAGACATACCTGTTAACAGAGGCAGGCCAGGTGCATACTGAGCCCACCCAGGAAGGGTCAAGATTTCCCAGCCTTGGTTTACTTGGTATAGGGTCATCTGATAGGTTCTGGCCAATGTATGGGAGTAATATTGATGTGTGCCTTTCCAGACCTATTCCTAAAATCTTCCATGTAATTCCCCCATTCACATGGCTGCAAGTGCAGGATACTGAGTTTTCAGAGACACCTAATAGAAGGGTCCTTTAGTCGTCAACTAGAGGAGAGCCATCCAAGAGAGCTTCCCAATCCACATTAGACGGTGTGAAAGAAATAAACAAAGAAAAACCCCAGCCTTTATTGTACCGAGCAACTAAAACATGGAGATATTTGTTAAAACAACTAGCATACACTGTCTTGACTAACATACTATACAAAGGTTTTGATTAATTGAATGCTTTTTTTTAATATTTAATAAAATTGACTATTTTCTGTCCCATTTTCTGGTACCACTTCACTTCCAAGGTGTTTGTAAATTTCTAAACACATGCATTTATTTTTCCATCTCTTGCTTTATTTCCTAGTTTCCCAAAAGTTGATCCGATTTCAATTTTACCTGTATTCTCTTCTCTACCAGGTTGACTCAGTTGTGAAAACAGCCTGTTTTCCTTAATGATTTCAGAATTTCTCTCTCACAACCCTTTATTCCATGTTTTTAGATGATGAATTGCATTGCCATGAAGTAAAAATACAAATAAATTATCAGCAGCATTAAGCAAACTTCGGAAAAGTCATTTAGTCTCTCCCATTTCCAGGGATTTCTAACATTTCCCCAGTCTGTTTCCACCTGATCCTTCATGTTCCCTTCTTTCTCTTCGATTCTTTGCTCCTCTCAAGTAAAGAAACTCCTTTTAACTTTATTCTAAAGAGGCATTCTCTTTGCTAAGCTTAATTTCATTCAAGATCAGATTAGTAAACAAACATAGCAATTAAGGTGTGTTCATAAGAGAGTTATCCAATTGGCAAAAATTCAGTGAATACCACTTAAAATAACATATTTTTCTTCTCCCATAGATAAAATCTCTCATCTTCAAAGCCCAACGCCCACCCTTTCCCCTAACCTCCGTGGTCTGTAGAGATTCTCCAAGAACTTTCTGGCATATGTTTTAAGGACATGTCTAGTACATAGGCCAAAAATCTTTGAATAGTAAGATAGATAAAACCTACCCACATGAGGGGTCCAGGCATTAGAATTTCTGGGTATTCTGTGATCTTTCATTAAGCACTCATACAGGAAATAGCATGTTTCCTTTCTTCCCAGCACGTCTCATATGTTCCACATGCAGTTTAATACCACCCAATTCTTATATCTACACATTTTAAGATCAAACTCTGTCATTCAATTTTTTTTTTCATGTAGTGGCTGTATGCATATCCCTGAAAAAATAAGTGATCAAGGGTAGGGAACATCTCAGATTATGTCTGCATTGCATAGAAATTGTGAATTATAACTATTAGAAACTATTAGAAACAAGAAAAAATCTTAAAGACAATAGGATTCAGTTGAGCGGAATAGTGATTTTTGCAGCTAAGACTTACAAAACAAAAAAGAAAGTAACACTGAAATTGTACCAAGCCTTAGAAATATCTTGTATTTGCTAAAGTCCAGAGGGCCAGGTGTGTCTAAAACTCCTGACAGACCCTTACTATATGGTTCTGTATTGGATTCTGATGAGGTCAGCAAAGAGTTACAATTAATTACTCAAGGGCTGTATAACCCTTTCTACTCTACTGAGTTTATTGAAAAGAGTTTTTGAGAAATGCTTGTCCAACTCTGGTGAGCTGAGTAAGTTAAATAAAGTTTAAACACAGCTTTTTCCATCTCGAGGATCCAAGTTACTCGGCATATTCTGGATCACAGTAGGACCCCAGAGACAAGAGTCAATAAAATAAGACTGTAAAATCAGAAAGGCTTTGAATGTTTGGATTCAGGACTAGACATGGGAAAAATGAAAAGAATGCCTTTAAAATGCACACTTTCTGCAACAAAGCAAAACAATTTACATTTTGTTGCGATTGCAGAGGAGGGACATCGTGAAGTGTTTTTAGAAAGCAAAAGAAACCTAAAGTTTTTGCAAGTTCTTTATGTACCCATTTGTTTTCTAAAGCTCCCTATATTTCCAAGAACAAATTCTGGCCTCAATCTTAAATAATATTGGGATTTCCTTTTAAATCAGGTAGCCACCTAAAACATGGGCATGACCTTTCCCCAATCCTCACTAAGTATCTTTGCCAGGAAGGGCCCCTGAAGTTCCCACTTCATTAACTTCATGACAAATCTGTGTCTCCCTATTTCTTGGAAAGTTTCACTTTATTGACCAAAAATTTCTTTACCAGGAGGTTTATAAGAAATTAAATTTCAAGTTTTAGGCAAGCATGTTTTTGTTCTGTTTTCAAAAATTCCAAATTCATTTCCAAATGCATCTTATACGTGGATATTTAACCTAAGTATAACCTATTTATCCCAGATATATCTTTACACATATCACTTCCTGAAATTATTGATTCATATCTTTTTATTTCAGTGTTTTTGTTTTCTCCAGCTCTAAACCTCTATTTTCTTCTTGTTTTGAAGCACAGTGCTGTATAAATATTATTCTAACTTGTATCTTCTCTACTTTAAAAATTATATTCCCTAACCTGTATTGGCAAGTTGATACTATGTAAATATTAATAAGCAATAAATATTATGTTTCAAAAAAGAACTTAGTCACATGTATACCAAGGTATTCATTATCTTACTAACTTTTATGATGACTGTCATTTTTCTTCCCTTTCTGTTTCCATTATCCTTTCTTATTTCACATGGACCTATAAATATAGAGTAGTTCCTTATCAATATGTAAAATGAGCCAGGAACACTGACTTATTCAGACAGATTTTTGTTGACATCCATCAGAAACAGTCAATGCACATAAGTGTTACCAAACACAGGTCTGGCTGCCCGCCTCAAGGAAAGCCAAACTCAAGAGACAGGTGCTGGTGAGAAGGGAGAACATAGATTATTCAGGTGCTGGTCACCTGAGGAAATGGGAACTCTCCTCCCAAAGCCCATCTTCACATCTCAGGTCCTGGAACTCTCCATAAATATGAGCTTATTCACAGGTTACATATTAGTTAATAATTAAATTAAATATTAGTTAATAAAACACTTTTAACAGGAGCAATATTAAAAGAATCGAGGAGTGGGTTACATGAGTAGGTACTCACATAAATACTGTTAGAAGCATTTTATTAAAAATAGATTTTCCTAATTCTTAAATGTAAAAAAAATCAAATTCTTAAAAATTCTACTCTAAGAGTTTGTAGAGTTTCTCCTACACTTTCTTCTAAAAGTTTTTTGTTTGTTTGTTTTAATTTTCATGTTTAGTTCTATAATCAATTTTGAATTTATTTGTTGTGTATGCTACAAACTAAAGCTTAATTTTTAATGGACTATTCAGGTTTTACAGCACCATTTGATTAAAGCACTATCCTTTTCCCTTTGATATTTTTTTAAATCAATTAAACATTTTTAGGTGGGTCTATTTAGTCTGTTCCTTTTATCTTGAGTGAGTTAAGGTAATTTTTGTGTTTCTAGGAATTTTTACCTTTTTTCTAGTTATCTGATTTACTGGTGTGTATTCAAGTGTTCTCTTACAATGCTTTTTATTTCTGTAAAGTCAGTAGTTTTATATTTTTTTGACTTTTCTTTTTTCCATATTTAGTCTGGCTATATTATTTGTTTGTTTGTTTTTAGAGAAAGGGGAAGGGAGGGAGAAAGAAGGGGAGAAAAACATTGATGTGAGAGAGAAACATCGATTGGTTGCCTCTCGTATGTGCTTGGACCAGGGACCAAATCCACGATCCAGTCATGTTCTCTGATTGGGAATCCAACTGGTGGCCTTTTGCTTTGAGGAACAATACCCAACCAACTGAGTCACACCAGTCAGGGCATAGTCCAGCTATACATTTTTTTAAATTTGTTGATCTTTTCAAAGAATCAACTTTTAGTTTTATTTGATTCCATGGTTTCTTTTATTTTCTATTTTATTTATCTCCACTTTCATTTTTTTATCTTTTTGCTAACTTTGGATCCAGGTTGATATCCTCTTCTCCTTCCTCAAAGTATAAAATTAGGTTATTGATTTAAAATAACTTTAATATAGTTACTCATAATTAATAAATTTTGCTCTGAGCATGACTACCGCCACCTATAGGGTTTAGTATGGTTTATTTTTGTTTCATTTGCCTCTAAATATTTTCTAATCTTCTTTGAAATTTCTTCTTGGACCCATTGATTAAGTGTATACTATTAATTTCTAGACATTTGTGAATTTTCTAGTGCTACTTTTGTTATTAATTTCAACCTTCATTCCATTTAGATACATTCTTGAGAGTCTCTTGTATCTGACCAGTCATCCTTCTTTTGCTGCTTTTAAAATTCCCTCTTTGTCTTTTGTTTTCAGCAGTTTGATTATAACGTATTTCCATGTGGATTTCTTCATTTACCCTGCTTGGAGCTCAAAGCATCTTGAGTGTGAAGGTTCATGTTTTACATCAATTTGAGGAACTGTTTGGCCATCACTTTTTCAAATATACTTTCTGCCACTTTCTTCTTCACCATCTTCTTCTGGTATTCTGTAATGCATATGTTGGTCTACTTGATGGTCTCCCACATATCTCTTAGGCTCTGTTCTCCTTTATTCAACACTTTCCCTTCTGTACGTGACTTAATCATAATAATTAATACTATGTAAAAGCTCACTGACTCTTATACCTACTCAGATCTACTGTTGAATCCCTGTAGTAAACTTTTTATTTGAATTATTGTACTTCTCAACTCCAGAGTTTGTTTTCTTCTTATTATTATCTGATTGATACTCTAATTTTGTTCACACTTCACTTTCCTGATTTATTTTAGTTTTTTACCCATGTTTCCTTTAGCTATTTGAGCATACTTGAGACAACTGTTTTAAAGTTTTTGCCTAGGATGTTTGACCTTCTGTAGGGATGGCTTCTGTCAATTTGCTTTGTTCCTTAGAATGGGTCTCACTTCCCTGTTCCACTGTTTCCTTATGACTTATTTTTGTTGAAAACTGGACATTTAGACCTTATAATATGGCAACTCTGGAAATCAGATCTTCCCCTTGCCCCAGGGCTTGCTGCCTATTCAGTTGTTGAAGGCTGTAGCAGTCTGCCTGTTCAGTGACCCCATACTACTCCTGCAAAGACTGCATTCATCCTCATATAGAGCGGTTAGTATCTCTGCTACCCATCTTGTGTTCAGCTAATGCTTTGACAGAGACACCCCTGAATGCTAGGAGCCAAAGCTTTTAAAAGGAGCCAGTCTTTGCATGTTGTCAGGGCACTCCTTCCACACTTAGCGAGGCCTGTACTGAGTCTATGGATGAGCTCACCATGAAAGCTTAGGGTCTTCTCAGATAGCCTCTGAGGAAATTTCTTAGCCTGGGTATGTGCACAGCTTCCTAACTTCCTCCTGTAGTGGCTGTTTTTGAGTGTTCTAATTTCCCACATAAGCTCTTCCCAGCTTTTGCTCCTGGGTCTTAGATGATCAACTGCTTGTTTTGACTATAATCTTTGGCCCCTGACAGAGGACTGTTAGTTCAGATTTCAGTGTTTTTAAGCAATGCCTACCACTTGTGCTCCCAGTAGGCAATAGAAAGATAAGCACCTTGCATTAATCCTAAGTAGCCCCCAGACAACTTAGAAGATTTGTACACAGTGATATGCAAAGGACCTGCTTTGTTTCCTCATGGGGTCCCCCTGGAAACACAGGCTGCTGCCACTTTAAAACCAAGACATCTAAGACATGCACTGCCATGGTGAGGGGTGGGAAAGGGCAGGTAAACACAACACAAAACTTTCCTTCTATTTTAAATTTGCCTTTTTTATTGATTCATCGTTTGCTTGGCTGGTGTAAACTTTTGACTGTTTTCCAGAGTTCTGACAAATTTGGTTCTGACAATTTCTGCTTGTTTTCAAAGTTTCCAAGAGAGGATGAGAGCTATGAGCTGCCTTCCACCATTTTGCTGTCACTTCCTCTATGCCTGTTCTTCAAGAGGCTGCTTGAAATGCTCTGTGGAGAAGGATTGAGAGGCTAAGGCAAGTCAAGTGGAAGGAAATGTCAATAACGATTAGTTCCATCTCTTACGGTTGTGGAAGAAAAGTGCAACAGCAAATGGCCACAAAGATTCCAACTCTAGACAAGCCCAGTTAATATTACATGACTTGGTAAACTACACTTCAGCACAGGACCATGACTTCTGAAATACCACTCTAGTGTTGACTGAAAGTGTTCTAAATACATTCTGATGAGAGGGCCTACTGCTGATTTACAAAGACAACCCTGTCTTCGAAGAGGGAGTGCTCTTAACCATATAGTATGATGAATCAAAAGGAGAAATTGGCATCAGGAAAACCTGGGTTAAAATTCTAACTTTGCCCTTTATCAATGTGAATTTGAGCAATTTGTGTAACTATTGGCTTAAGTAAGCTTATTTCTAGAACTGTTAATTATATATATATATATTTTTTTTAATTGTCAAAAGCTTATTGAAAACAGCAAGCAAGATACCCGGGAACATGCTTTGATCTAATATTGGTTATCACTACTATTATGCTAGAGTAACACTAGCCCTAGCCTTAGGCTACTAAGAAGGTAAATGACAGGAGACACTGAGGTTGTTCATAATTAGTATAACAGTGCTCATACCCACGATGATTCCAGTTTATATCTATTATCCCAACATATAAATATTGTCTTCTTTTAGATATGACTTGGACAAGTTAGTTCTCTGCCCTAGCTGTGATGTTATGGACACCATAGTTTATCGATTTCCTAGAAAGGACACCAGCAGCAATTTCCCAGTGGGTTAGCCAGAGAAGAGAACATTATCTTTAGACTGAAGATTTCATAATAAATATATTCACTTCTGCTCGTACTCTTTCCCTTGCTCATTTTCCTCTGTGAACTGCGTACCTCAACCACCATTCTCTTCTTCCTCACTACTACTAGCAGAATCCAATTTTCAGATGGGCACATTGCCACCTAGAATAAAAGACAGCAGTTGCTAGCCTCTCTTGGAGCTCTGCCATCCAGATGACTAAGTTTGAACAACGGTATATAAGTGTTGGGTGGAACAGCTAGGAAGTTTATTAAGCAAAATGACTGAAGTCAGAGAAACAAAAAAAGGAGGACCTTTCCAGTTTGTCAGCTCCATTTAATAATTTCCCTCTTGTGCTTCATCACGTAGACATAATGATCAGAACTGCAGCAGTTCTTCAAGTGAACTCCAAGTGAACTTCAGCATATGTGCTATTCACTGGAATGGTGCATAATAAAGACAGAGAATAGGGCTCCTGATGACACTGTAGTGTAACCCACCAGCCCTGGACTACTAGAAACATCAAAGAGGGAAATAAATGTGTGTGTGTGTGTATGTGTGTGTGTGTGTGTGTGTGTTTAAGCAACTACTTTCTGGGTCTCTGTTACCCTTGGCCTATTACAATTCTAATATGTTACATGCAGGGGAAACATTGAAATATCAGAATCTGAAACATGCTTCATTAAAGAATAAAATTCAACTGAGTAAATTTTCAAGAACTCATTGCCCTCTTTAGGCAGTGATTTATGAATTGAGCCACTTCCAATCTAGAGGACAGAAAAAAGCTCTGAAGAGCTATACAAGGAGAGAGATTTTATAGGCAGAAGGGAGCAGACACAAGGAAGTTACACGGGCACTTGCTGACTGGTTAAAGCAGGGTTCCTTTCCTTACATGGACCAAGGGAAGTCTTGGAGCAAGGTCAGGTAACTTGAGCTGAGCAAGAAAGCACCGATTGGTTGAAGCTGGCCTTCCTTTACTTGGCAAGCCGAGCATGAAACTTAGTTAAAAGTTTTGGTCTGCTGACAGGGAGCTTAGCATAAGTAACCCCATTTATCTCCTAATCTGGTTACTTTAACACCCCCATATTGCTGGCTGAAATAGTTGGTCAAACTGCTACCTGCCTTTCCTTGGAAAGCAAACTAAAATGGCCTAAGGGAAAGTGTGGACAAATTAGAATATTGTCTGAGCTGGCTGCTTCTTGCTGATTTCAACAAAGTTCTAGGATTGATGAATTCAAACTTGATCCAGTTTATCTTTAGGCAGAGATGCCAGGGAGGTATTCCCTCTTTGAGGCTTGAAATCTAAATGCTTTAAATTTGGAACCTTGCAAGATTTAGAGAGAGAGGTGGAGGGGAGGGCAAATGCCCTGTATTCAAACTGAAGCATTTATAAGATACTCTGAAGAAGCAGCCATAGCAGGAGATAAATCACTGGTCCCAAAGCTTTTAAAAAGGCCTTCCATTAATAGTTCTCTGTCAGACAATGGGAGACAGGCTAGCAACAAAAGTGAGTTTAAGCATGTTGTCTTCCCACCCAAGCCTATTGTTTAAGTGGTCTCAAGGCAGAATCAGGCTTTAAAAATACCAGATATGGAAGCCAAAAGAAACCACAAACCTTGACTTCAACCATCTGTTAATATTAAAACTTTAATACAAGCTGAACCTACACTTTATAAGGAAATGGGCTTTCGAATCTTTGCAGGCTTCATGAAGAGACACCCTTGGTTATCAACAAGAGAAATAGTCATGGAGGGTCATAGTCAAGAAAGAACCCCTTCAGAAGGTGAGTTCTGAAGCAAGGGACCAGAGATGACAATGGCAGGAGAGCTTCTCCAGCAAGCAGAAATAAAACAAACAGATAATGTAATCAACGAATCTATTTTACCTCCAGGTTAAGAGGCTTCACTATTCCTGCCTCGCACAATAGCATCATTTTGGTGGGCTAAGTATTTCAGTGTTTTCTACTTTACACTTCTCCTGAATGGCATGCTTATGCTATTTTCCCTCTTTCTTCTTCTCTGGGTATGTATCAGGCGGATAATTGTCTTTTAGTCTAGTAAGTCACCAAACAATAAAGAGCTACCGGATCTGATAGTCAACAATCATCCAGAGACCCTGAACTACACGAATAACTAGACAAGCCTCTATGTGGCTGGCTGTAGTCATGTGACTAAGTTCCAGGCAATAAACTTTAAATGAGAAGTTGAGCGTTGAAGTAAATTTCTTCGGAAAACTTAGGGCACTTTCATTCTTAATCCAGTCTAAAAACAGAGATGGCTGAAGCTACAGCAGCCACTTTAGATCAATGAAGGCCATAATGAAGGATTAGACCTATTTTATTTCAAAGAAATCAGATTATCTTCTGTTAAATCATCATTACTTAGTGGTTCCTATGTGTGTGTATCTTTTTAATTATTACTATCTTTATCCTCACCCAAGGACATGCTTATTGATATTTTTTAGTGAGAGGGGAAGGGAGAGAGAAAAAGAGGGAGAGAAACATCAATGTGAGAGAGAAACATGGATGGGTTGCCTCTCATACATGCCCCAAATGGGGACTGAACCTGCAACCTAAGCATAAGCCCTGACTGGGAATCAAACCCATGGCCTTTGGTTTTTGGTATGATGCACCACACCAACAAGGGCCTATGTGTGTGTATTTAATGTGCCCAACTTAATCCAATGAATATACTCTTTTGCATGTATGAAAGAAAGAACTGACATGCGGAAAATTTTTATTGTACATTTCAGCCCTCCCTGGGCTTAAGACAAAGAAGGTGAGGAGACTCATATTTACCCTGGGAAGTTACATACCAACCACTTTCAGAACAATGGACTTAATTAAAAAAGATTGCCTTGGTCATTTCTACATGTCCCTCTTTTTCTAAAGATACTCAGTTCACCTACTTGCAAAGATATAGTTGTTTATTGTTCACATTCAAGTAAAATTTGTATGTCTTAATTTTCCAATATTTTTAATGAATACTTAACTGCATGGCTTTAATGTGAAGCATATTTTCCAATGTCTACTGTGTTCTTAGTCTCTTAAAACCTTTGATAGATGAAATTTCTACAAAGTTTTTATATTGCTGTATGTTATGTTAAGCCATGGGTAGCCGACACTATGGGGTGCTACCAAGATTTCTCCCCACAAAGACCAATGTGCTTCTTATCTCAGAAGCCAGGCTCTTTAAGGAAGTAGGCCTGCACACCATGGTGAGGGCTGGAGAAGCCCTCCTTGAATTCTGAGCTGAAGGAATTAGCCCATTCTTTCCCAGTCTGTCCCCTTCCTCCATGGCTGACATTCAGGGGTAGGACTGACTGTAACGGAGGCAGCTGTGGAAGCCCCTTTACCTACAACAAGCCTTCATTATTGAATGGGGGGCTTTGGAGGTTAGTCAAAGGCCTCGGTACTTGGTTGTATTCATCCATTATCTATCCATTTACTCGTTTCCTTTCTTCACTCACTCATTGCTCACTGACTTCTACTTCATGCTGGGTCCTTTGGTGGGTGAGTTCTAGAGTCATTGAAATTAAGTTAATAGCCCCCCCTCCCTTCAGAAATTTAGTCCACTGGGGAAATCATGAAGTTGTTTGCCAGTCTTGATGTCTAGAGAGCGGCCAAAGATCCAACATAGTACACCTTGGTCCTCCAAGGAAACAGCTGCTATACCTGGACTGGCAACAGCTACTCATACTTATGCCTTGTTTGTGATGTTAAAAAGGAAGGGCTTCATTATTGAAGGATTAAGTCCAAATGGGAGCTTCAGAGATGTGTATCCCATTGATCTGGCATCTGGGTGTTTGGAGGCAATGGCCAGTCAGGAAATCAAAATCATCTATAAGTCCTAAATTCTGAAGGCAGGATCATGCTAGAGATGAACACGCCCACTCCCCACTATGCACCAGAACATCGCACATATCATCAGCACACTTTGTAAACCAGCTGTATGATTTTGGTAAAGGAGAGCGAGATACCAGCAACTGAAGGGCTAAAGCTATATGTGTTGGTGCAGACACTCCGACCTGGCCTCAGCCCAAAATCCATTAAAAGACATAACTTTCCCAGGGTAACCATGTGATTGTGGCAGCAGGACAAAGCTCTCCATCCACAGAGGCTCATCAGGTGCAACATTCTATGATGACCTCCGTTGCACTGGTGTAAGTGACATAAAATTGTAAGATTTCACATCACTGGAACCATTCCCACAGGTTTCAAAAAACATTTAAGTGGAACTATGAGAAAATATGTACATCATTGGAAAATGGCTCTCACTTCTGCACTGGCTACAATATGCAACTATTGCATATTAAGGAAGCATGGGACCATGCTTAAATTTGATATCCTCTCCTTCATTGCACAGTTGGATTACCCCATGTATATCGTTCCAAATCTTGCAGTGTCTACATCTGAGAAAGGGGATTTTGCTGACAAACCAAGGTTCTGGCCCATAAGAGGAAAATTATGCTGTCACACAGTTCTGCTCTATGTTGGGTGGAATAAATAAAGAAAGAAATATATAATGATTATATTATGACTGTAGTTGACTAATAAAACCCATATTTTATTAAATAAGAAAATTAATATTATATTATAAACAAGTCCTAGAAATGTGATGTATAGCATGGTAACTATAGTTAATACTGTAGTGCATATTTGAAAGTTGCTAAGATATCAGATCTTAAAAACTATCATCACGAGGAAAAGCAATTTGTTATTCTGTGTGGTGATCATTTTGCAATATATACAAAAACAGAATCATCATGTTGTGTACCTGAAATTGATACAACGTTATATGTCAATTATATTTCAATTTAACATATAGTTAATATATTTATATTAGTATTGTATATTAAATAAAATATAAAAACATACTAAATTTTATAAATTTTATTACAATTTAATAATATTTAATAATATTATGTTAATATACTTAACATATTTAATATATCTATATATATTAAATAAAAGGAAAATGTGCCTCAGTAAAGAGGTGCCTCAACCAAGGTTAAAAATCTCTCCCTGAAGGCATTCATCAACAGCGACTAATGCAAGCTATGATACAAAGTCTCAGCCCCCTTACTTAAATTTGGAACAATTCAGAAGGGCCATCACAGTTCCAGAGCCCTGTGTGTGACCTTTTGAGACCTCCTGCTTCAATACATTGCAGTTTAACTCCCCTCCCCCTCCCAGTCCTGCTTTCCTCACTCCCTCACGTGAATACTTTTCAATAAAACTTTCTGCATGTGAATCTCTGTTAAGCTTGTTTCCCAGGAAACACTAAATCAGACATCACTTATCTGTTCAATTTAATGCAATTACATTTGTTTGTCAAATGTGTACATACAGTGTGTACACATTTACAGAGAATGGGATTCGAATTTATTAGTTTACCTTTATGTGAATTTTCAGTCACTGTCATAAACCCTAACGACTAGCCTATAAAAAAGAACCAGAGAATATCAAACCTTTAGTTATATATTGCTATGTAACAAACCACTCAAAATTTACTGATTTTTACAAAGAAATAATTTTATTTATCAGGATTCTATGGGTTGGCTTGACAGCCCTTCTGCCTGACTCACTTGGGCAAACTCAGTTGAATTCAGTTGGTAGGTCAGCTGCGATCTAGACTGAATGGCTGAACTTCTCTCTCCATGTAGCCTCAAGGAGACTAGGCGGAACTGCTTTACATGGTAGTCGCAGGAAAACGTTCCAACAAAGATAACCCCCATGCAAAAGCACTTATCCAAATAGACTTACATATTTCACATTTGCTGATGCCCCATTGGCCAAAGCAAGTCACATGGGCAAGCCAGAGTCAAGGTGAAATGGAATCACGCAAGGGCTCAGGGGCTCAGGTGTTGGAAGGCATGGTTGCTTTCTGTGCGTGGGAGTGTTTACACACGTTAACTTTTATATAGCGCTTATTATATGGAAGATGCTGTTTTAATTTATGCACACACAGTTTTCTAACAAAAGTCACCCTATGAAGTTCAGACTATCATTATTTCTGATTTACTAATGAAGAAATTGAGGTATGGAGAGGCAAGTACTTTGATGAAGGGCATGGAGCTAAGCGGAGAAAACAGGATTTAAATCCTGGTGGTTTGATTCTGAAAATCACATACTCATTTACATTGAAGTTTTCTCCCTTCCTGCCACATCTCTTACCCCTTGCAGATGGGGTAGAATGGATAGTAGGAAGGCAAGCAAGGAAGATAGAACTTTAGAGATTATCAAGCACTTTGATTTACAGATAATTTTGAGATCTACAAATATGAGATAAGTTCTCTCAGAGCATGCAGTTAATTAAAATGAAGCTCTTTACAGTGGTGCAATCTTGGCTTCGATGTCAGAATACTATAAAAGATTAGGGGTATTCAGTTTTATAAAACTGCAGATGAGACTGCATAGATTCAAACTGCCAAATCATGAAAGGTAAAGATGAATTCCTTACACCAAATTAAAGAGCATCAGGACTAGAGGATGCCCAGTGTAGCATAAAAGATAAAAGGGTTTTATCCTTTGTACTTTACATAGTTGGTAGTAAACATATGCAAGTCATTACCCCAGAAGGTTATAGAGTCTGAACATATAAATAGGTTCAGGAAAGGCTTAGATAAATTCATGAATGAAGTTTATAATGGGTTACCAAAAGGAAGTTAAGGATCACAGATGCCCCAAGGTTCAGGTGTAGAGGGCAACTAGCATGTTTTCCTGAAAAACATCAAAGAAGCTATGCTGGATCTCTAGAGCTGATGTGACTCAGTATGACAGTTATATTCTCATATTCTTTCTATAAGATCCTCGATCCACGTAACTCCATTCATCTAAAGACATGATTAGACCTCATTCATTTTACAAACATTTAAGAAAAAATTATTCCCTTTCTCCTCCATCAACAAACTAACAATGTAATTTCTTTCATAGATTGTAATACTATGTAAATTTATTTTCTCTTCTGTTTTCTAAATTCTTTCCATTATTTTATTTTTCATATTAAAGTTTTTCCTCTCTTTCCTATTTCAACTCTCTTAAAAATATTTCCTTTACCTCACTTTCATCTTTATTAATATCCTCTCTCCAATTTTCTTTCATCTCTCTAACCATTTACCTGCAACTCTCTCTCTAAACTTTACGACACAGGAAATATGTCAATAATTTGGCTCATAATAACTTTCATCCTTTATTATTATAAAATAAGAACATGATTCAGTCAAATCTCAAAGTGACTAAAAATAACGTTAGAAAAATTGTAAATATTGCAATAAGAAGTACAAGAAAACAATGGAAAGTACCTATACCAATCTTCCATCAATGTAAGCAGTTTCCACTGAGATAACATAAAAAACGCTCTAATAATAGACCTAAAGTGATAGTGATATTAAGTGATGCTTTAAGTAAATCCTTATAGAAAATACTGGCTCTCTTTTTTTAGAAAGAGGTATTTGCATAAATACATTTATCTAATAGTGTCTCTGCTTCCAAAATAAGTAAATCAGTTAAGACTTTGGTTTTTCCTGGAAATTGCTGCTGGAAGGACACTTTATTTTGATGTCAAAATATATTAGTAATTAGAACTGCATGTTAGACTACAGTAATTTATTGTATATTTAAAAACAAAAGTTTTACTAATTTCTGACAAATTGTTTTCCAGAAATTATACTCAAAGTCCTATTTTTTACCTATATCACCTTGTATCATTTAGTGTATATTATATTTTTTGCCAATCTGACAAAAATATAGGTAAAATTTTGATTTATTCACAACAGATGGCTGTTGTGTTGGCTGTTGTCATTTCTTTATTTGATCGTCTAAGGGAACAGAGGTCGGTGCCCCTGGCTAAAGTCAGGTATGGCATGTTTCAAAAATCCTTGGATACACCAGTGTGCCTCCTGCAGCACAGCAGTTGAAGTCACTACTTTAATGTAATTTGGGTCTTCTGGGAGGAGAGCCTTCACTTCTAATTTTCTGGCTCTGAAAGACTTCTATAAATTTACTAATAAAATTCTATATTATTTTCTTTCTTACTAGCTAAAATGGGTTTTACTTTTTGCACGTAAGGACTTCATTTAATAAACTGATTAATAACTTAAGTCCTTTAAAAGTGATATTAGCATTATCTGGATATTCTTTCTCTTTAAAGACTGTGGTCTACCAATGATTCACCTCAACTGCCTGCATGCTTACCATTGTTCCCCCTTATCTGCAGGAGATATATTCCAAAACCCGGGTTCCTGAAACTGCAGATAGCACCAAACCCTGCGCAGACTGTTTTTTCCTCTACATACGTATCTGTGATAAAGTTTCATTTACAAATTAGACACAACACGAGACTAACAGCAATAGCTATTAATAAAAATAGAACAATTATAATAATATGCTGTAATAAAAGTTATGTGAATACGGTCTCTCTCTGTTCATGTCTTCCATCCACAATGTTAAAGCCTCTTCCATCATAATTAAGCACTTATCAGGTACAGTGACAGTAACTTTTGCAATTTGAGGTGTGACAGCAAAACTATAGCAAATATACTTTTATTTTTCCTTCACAATTCATGGATAAAGGATTTGTTTTCGCTGCAGATCTTAGCAGCTCAGCATGAATTTTTTCTTTCCTTACTAAATCAAAAATGTTTACCTTTCCACTCAAAGGACATACCCTATGTCTTCTCTTCAGTGTATCCAATTTGCCAGCATAGCTACGCTTTGGGGACCATTATTAAGTAAAATGAGGGTGACGAACACAAGCACTGCGATACCTTTAATGTCAATCTGAAAACATACATGGCTACTAAGTGACCAAGGGGCAGGCAGCATGCGTATATGTGCCAGACAAAGGGGTAACACACATCACAGGCAGAATGAAGCATGATGGTGGGAGAGTTCATCACACCGCCCAGAACAATGTGCAATCTGAAACTTGTGAAACTTCTATTTCTGGAATTTTCCATTTAATATTTTTGGACCACAGCTGACTGTGGGTAACTGATGCCCCAAAAGGGGAAACTACAGATAAGGAGGCCTACTGTACCCTTCTGCACTCACTTTGTAAAACCAAAGCCGTGAAACAATCTAAGCATCTGATCTACTCCAAAGCCCAGATGGATGAGCATGACTGAGGAATAAATCATTTGGACTTGTATGTATTTAAAAAGAAAAAAGGAGGTAATTCCTACAGGCCTTTCAGGGTTACCGGAGGTCTCCACTGCCCCTTCCTTCCCCCTCTCCCCTTCCCCCGCTCCCTACCCACGTCTCCCTTCCTTTGCTCCTAAGGGCCCTCGTGTTGGTCCCAGAGTTTCCTCTTCCCTCCAACCCCTTCACCCTCTTCCCTCAAGAAAAAAAAAAAGAGGAACTAAAACATCCAAGTTATATTCTTGTGTGAAAAAGCAAGTTGCTGCAGATGTAGGTAGATAAATAGACGTTTGGTTAGATAACAGATCAGCTTCCTTTACACGTAGGCAAGCCTTTTGCTAGAGTTTACTACAGAGGCTGGAAAGTACATTTCTCAGACTTCCATGTCATTGGTTTACACATGTCCTTGAAGTCCCGCCAATCAAATACATTGGCTACAAGTGTTAGGTTGGATCACAGGAGAGAAGAGAGACTATAAGGGAACTAATTATGTATGCAGCTGGTGCAGATTGTTATATAGGACTCCTAATTCAATGGTTTCCTGACCAGAGGTAGCAGCTTTCTCAATCAAAGCAGAAGCAGTGAGATTGCAAGGAACTGGAGCTATATGTGGGGTCCATTCTTCTGGCAAGTCAAAAAATCCCTGGCAGTAAAATGTTCCAACTCTTTCTCCTATGATGAAGTCCACCAGTCACAAAATGCCATGAGATGAAAGAGTAACTGTTGATAATTAGGGAATATAACCATAGTAATACTTTTTAAAAATTAATAGAAGTTTTAAAAGAAGATTTTGGGGTATTTTTTCAAATTATAAAAATAATTTAAAAATATAAACAGGGCAATCAAATTATAAATGCCTAATTTCCAATTACAAAAAAGTTGAAAAATCAAATGGAGGAACACTGTTAAAGAAATAATGCAATTTTTTTTTTCCTAAGGGCTAAAATTCTAAATGAAAGGACCCACTGAGGAGCCAAACAAATAATGGAAAAACACCCAGATTAAGCCACAGCATTGAGAAATATAAGACCAACAGCAAAAGAAAGTGAAGGATCAAAAAACTTCTATGATTCAGTGGTGATATGGGAGAAACAAAAACAAAAAGAAATACAAATTCTCGGTAATCGAATTGCTGTAAACTCATTAAATGACAGCACTTAGTAGTGAAAAGACAATGAAAAATGCCCTTGAAATATCTAGAGAAGATTTCTGTAATAACAGAAAAGATGTCATTCAAATATGAGGTTAAAAATATATTTTAAAATATGCTAGATCTCAAGTTCCAGCACACTTTATTCAAGAAGCTTCTTGAAGATGCGTTTCTGTCAAATAAGAGGTAAACAAAGCAAGAAGAAACAAAGGATCCACCAAGGGGGCAGAGGTATTTCCTAGTGAAAGAGACCCCAGTTAGAGCTGACAACCTCTTGCCAACACAGTGGGAGAGCAGGAGGTGCAATGAGAAACATCACATACAGACATACAGACCAACAAGAAAATATTAAGCAGCTCATGTGTTTCACCGTATAAATAAGACTTTTTCAGTCCTTTCATACAACGTAGGGGTGAATTATTAATGTCTTAGAATATCACCTAGTCATAAAATTAGGCACTTGTTAATTTCAGAAAACAAAATGTTGGGACATAGAAGTGAATGCATTGGTTTTGAATTCTGTGACTCACCTGCAAAAAATACTATGTAATCATGAAAAGAAAGCACTAATATTGATTTATCTAAGTTTTATGGTAGAACTAGACAGTGCAGATGTGAAGAGGGTAAGTATGTGAGTAGGCAATGGAAGGTAAAAGCTAAATCTTTATCTTCCATGTCAGAAACTGGATTAGTTTAAGTTGAAAAATTTTAAAACAGTATTATAGATCATTATTCAGAAATATGAAACAATATATGAAGAAGCAAGGAGAAATTTTAAAAGTTTATTTACTCAAGGAACTGGAGATGGTGAGGTGTACAATGTTAGATTGCTGTTTTTGCTGCATGCCTTTCATTGCATGTGTGCATACATATATGCTATGTAATATATAATATACACAATATATACATAATTGCATAATATATAATACATATCATAGATAATCTAATATGCATATATAATATACATTATATATAATTACATAATATAAATACATATCATAGATAACATATGCATATATGGTATATATCTATTTCATCAATATAAAACTAAATATATAGACAATAAAATATATGGACAATAAAAGACCACCATAATACCCTTGGGTAAATCTTTTTATCCCCATTTTGCACAAAAGAGACTTGGGGGAAGTCAAAACCTTAGCTGAATGTTTGGCAAAGCCAACATTTACACTGAAGTTTTCCTGAGTTTAGGACAATGTACTTCCTACCACTTCACACAAACTCTTTCAAAAATTGTAATTATTCTTTTTCCCGCTATGAATTAAGGCCTTGGATTCCAAGCTAAAAGCATTTGTGCTATGTGTTTTCTCAGGAACACGACCTCGAGTCACACACACCACAGTTCTGTTCCTTGTGAAATATCCCAGCAGGGGCTACAAGGAGAAGTGACAAAAACTGGAGCTTGGAGGAGTGATATGGTAGATAAGGCATTTCTAGATGAGGAAGGAGAGAGAGAAAATGAAAACGTTTCCTTCATATTGCTTATAATTCTTAACTACTACGGTATCTAAATATGCTAATGAGTAACTGGTAAATGCGATTAATCCTAACCTAAATGTTTATACAATATCTACGCTGATGTTTAAATAGAACAAATGTTATTGCACATTGTTTTTATGCTGGAGAGAGAATGTGTTAAAATAATTTCTCCTCTACAATTAAGAAAAATTCTCAGTGAAGAATGTGACAGAAACAAAATTCATTAAACCCAAACACACAAGTCACTGAATATACAATACAATGCAAATAGGACCATTTATAATTGTACAAATAAATGTGTTTTCTGCCTCAGACACAAAAGGTTTCTGACATCTATATTTTAAAGCTAGCTTATTTATAATGTCAAATATATATAAGCACCATATTCCTATATATATTCATTAAGAGAAATTATCTATAAAACATGTGTGCTCATATCTGTGGCCATGAGTAATCAAAAATGAGAAGATGCATGTTGACCAGAGAAAGGCATATCTTAATTTTAATGCTTCTTGATCAGAATACACTTAAAAGTGTCCATAACTGAAAGAGCTGATGGGCTTTTTTTCTTGTGACATTTTTCATTTGCCCTTGGTGTAGGAAAAAATAAACCTAGAGAAACAAGTAAAACTTCCACAGTTTTCCAAAGTTGTGTGATTCTCTTTGGCTCCTTCATTGGTCCGTATTGCAAAGAACCCATCTTTTATTCCCTTGTATGATTCTTCTCTGTAGTTCCTGACATCCTGTTAATGCATTTTCTTGGGGACTATGAGAATGACATTCTTCTCAGAATCTTCCTCATTGTTCTTTCAATTCCCAGCTTTTGTCACAGTCTTTTGTAGACGGCAGATTCCCTATCCCACAGCTACATTCCTTCCGTTCTGCTCATTATCACTTGATGGCGGCCTCAGTTCCTCAGTTTATTCATCTTTCTCTGGTTCAGATCAATAGATCGTTTTAAATCAGTGCACTGAAGACTGAAAGACCACGTTTTATTGCAGGCTGGTAGTTCAGATGTAAGAGAGTGAATGATTTCTTGGGGTTTGTGGTCCATAATTATATTAACCTTGGTCTCAAACCAAGCTATTTGAAACTTCTCACACCTCATTACCAGTCAATGCGTCCTTCTCTGTATAAGAATTGCATTGTTTGACTTTGAAAGACATGTTGTTAAAATCCCTTTACAGGTTAGTGATGTTTCTTTAGAAGAGTGGAACAAATTTCATGGTCAAAGTCAAAATTTTAGCACCCTTTTTATCACCAGGCTATCTAACCCTTTGGATCCCAGAACACTATATTGTTGCAAATGAGTTGAAAGAAAAAAACAGCAAATTGTTTTAATCATTAACATATTAATAATATGTTTTACATTTTAGCAAGTGACTGTATTATATATTTGTGTTCAGTGTTTTCTAAATTAAATGTATCTCCTCAAATTACAGAAAACAAACTAGTAATGATAATGATTGATTAATATTCTTAAAAACGTTATTTTGTGATCAATGACCTTAATTCTGCCTTAAGTTTAAAAAGAAACTAGTTTGGAGAACAGAGAGAACTTTTAATAATGTGAATGAAATGGTTACTCCTGGGAGATTCCTTTTTTGTTGTTTCATTTTTTATTGAATTTATTGAATTTGATAAAATTATATAGGTTTTAGGTATATAATTTATTCTATAAAACATCATTTTCTGGAAGATTTCTTGGAGATTTTATTGGACATCTTTGAAACAAATTAAGTTATGAATCTAGATAACTAATTAAGGTCTTATTAAATAAATAGTCAAATTAAAAAACACATTATATGTACCTCACTAAGTCCTACAGAGGTTATCAGCTTGTCTGTAGTTTAAAAATAATCTTGATGAGTGATGTTTGTTTTCTATTGAATAATTAAACAGTCTAAAGCCAAAATGTCTCCTTTTTTTCTCTAAGAGGAAAGTTGGAAGACAAAAGCGGGAACTATATAAAGTCTCAACTGTTCCTTTTTATGAGAAAACAGACAAAGAACGGATGAGCAAAAGGGCAATTGCAGTGGGTATCACCCAGGGGATTCCTTTAAAACATAATGCATTCACTCAGCATGTGAAAGACTCAGCCTTTGCTGTTTTACTAGATGGGGTTAATGATTTATCCTTGGAAGATTAGTGACAAGTCAAATCAATGGTAGGGTCAAAATTAGAACTCACATAGTCTGAAAAATTTTAGGTCATGAACTATCTTGAAAATATAAAAGGTAATCTATTCACTTGCAAAAACTTGGGAGAAAAGGATAGAAGTCTAATTAAACAGGTTAATCATCTCCTAACTCAACGTTTCACTAACTGTCTCCATCATCTCTCAGACATCCAGTTTAATAAGTAGAATCTTAGTGTTAGAGCTAAAAGTTTCTGAGACATAAAAGCCATATAATAAAATTAAGTTGATCTGAGATTGTCACTAAAATAGGTATTCTAATTCATAAAATTTTCTAATTAATGCAAGCACTATTTATGCTTTAATTTTCACTGTATTAAAAATCACTGTAAATTGTATTGGGCAATTTCATTCAACTAAGCATAGTATATTGACATACATATACTTTCTTATTTTAATAATCTTATAGGTCTTGGGGCCTTTATCTTGAACATAATTTTTCAAACTAAACTATAGTCCTACAAATTTAAAACATATATGACTTTTAGAGTATATATTTAGGCCATAAGTTTGTTTCTAATAATATCACTACCAATGATTTAACACCAGATTTAATACTCTAAGTTTCATGGTTCCTGGATTAAGTTTTGGTAATATTTATTTTCAGAGGTATTTTACTGGAATCAAAATTGTCCTTTTGAAGCAATTTCCATCTATTTCTGTATTTAAATAATTTAATTAATATTATATCAGAGTTTGACAGATTTAAGTGAGATATCTACATTAGCATAAACTTCTACTCCCTAACCCTCTGACTTACTTTTCCAGTTTATAGTATTGTCTAAAAACAATGGCTTAAAAATAATTGTTTATGCTTATTGCAAGATTTTCTGGCTTCTATAAATATTATGTTTTCTAACTTCAGTTGGCATTAAATGATGTTTGGGCTTATTGAGGATTTTGAAACAGTCAGAATTACCAGAGGAAAATAATTATTTCATTCAGTCTCTTCTACAGCGGCGTAAATATATTGATAGCTATTTGCCATCTGAATGTATAAAATGGCCTAGCATTCACACAGAACTCGGTAGGCACTTTTTGAAATGAACAGATAGTTTTGATGGAGCTTTCTAAGTCACATATATATTATAAAGAACCGTTTGTGGAATTTTTCTTCTTGTGCCTATAGCGTTTAGGAAATGAAAGAACAACTGTAGTTACATCTTTTTTTTTTTTTTTCAGATTTAATGTGTTTTATTGATTAAATTATTACATTTGTGCCAATTTCCCTTCCCTCTGCTCCCCTCCACCCGGTGGCCCCCCTCCCTCCAGTTGTCCCCCCCTTTTAGATTATGTCCATTAGTTGTGCATACAGTTCCTCCCAACCTCTCTCCGTCTATTCCATTCCCTCCTACCTTGATCCCCAATTCCTATATCATCTCCCTCCCTTTCCCCATTCCCCCTCCCTGTTGACCTCCCCCCAATATGCTTCCCGTACCCACAGTTCCTCTTCCACTCTCGTTGCCTATTTAGTTTGCCTTTGTTTCATCTCCCTAGCTTCTGTTTTTTTTTAAACCAGTCCCTTTAACATCTCATATAACAGTGGTTTGGATCTAATGAACTCTTTCAGTTTTATTTTGTCCTGGAAACACTTTCTCTGTCCTTCTATTCTGAATGACAATTTCGCTGGATAGAGTATTCGTGGTTGTAGGTTTTGGATTTTCATTATTTTGAATATTTCTTGCCAGTCCCTTCTTGCCTGTAGGGTCTCCCTTGAGAAGTCAGCTGATAGTCTAATTGGGACCCCTTTGTACATAATTCTTTTCTTCTCTCTTGCTGCTTTTAAGATTCTCTCTTTATCTTTAATTTTTGACATTTTGATTATAATGTGTCTTGGAGTGGTTCTCCCTGGGTCCAGTCTCTTGGGAACTCTCCTTGCTTCCTGGACCTGCAGGTCTATTCCCTTCCCCAAGTCTGGGAAGTTCTCCTTTATTATATTTTCACTCAATTTTTCAAGTTCTAGTTCATCTTCCTCGCTCTCTGGCAAACCAATGATTCTTATGTTGGGCCTTTTATAGCTGTCCCAGAGGTTTCTGATCCTTTCATTGTTGCTTCCCATTTCCTCTCGCTGCATTGGTTGACTGCTTGTTCCTTCTCCATATTCCAGTTTGTTGAAATGAACTCTGGATTTTATTTCCTTTCCTTCTGTCTCGTATGTGGTTTTGTTCCTTTCGTTATGAAAGTTTTTCACTTCTTTCATATCTTTTTCCTGCTCTTTTGTGAATTCTGTAAGCCACCTGATAACAATGGCCCAGAACTGAGCCTCTGACAGGTTTCTTATCTGTTCATCTGTCAGGTTCTCTATCTGCTGCCTGGTGAGTTGTGTTACCGGTATTTCTAAAGTTGCCTGCCTCATTTTGACAGATGCGTTTTGTTTTCTTGGGCCGGCTGTCGGGGGCAGTGCCTGTGTAGGCGTCACAAATTAGCGACCTGCGCCTGCCTGTCTGCGACCTATTTCGCAGCCCTGTGGTGCTTTCTTTGGGGGCGGGGGTCCAAGATGGATTCACACAGTTATTCAGCTAGGAGACCGGGATCCGTCCTCCCGCCCCCCTGGGCCTCACTGTTCAAGGCGATGCGGCGGCCGCTCTCCCCAGCTCTGGAGCCACGCACCGCCAGGGGCTTGGCCACCGGGACTCCTCGCCGGGGTCGCGCACCGCCAGGGGCTTGCGCAGCCGGGCTTCCTCGCCCCCGGCCGCTCCGGGTGCGACCGCAAACAGCACTGCCCTCTTTAACTCTTACCTGCCCAAATGGTACCGCTGGTTTATAACTTCATATGTTGGACTTCCGTGTAGTTTTATTTTCTGGAATTTCTAGTTATCCTTTGTTTTGAAGTAGTTGTATTCCTCTATAGTTGTAGAGGGAGACCCAGCGTGTCCGTCTAAGCCTCCATCTTGGCCGGAAGTCCTAGTTACATCTTTATTCACAGTACAAAATGGTTTTTGAGATATTATTACCTAATGGTTCTCACTAGTCAGGTTGTTGGATTTAGCAAATAATTAATTGCAAGCACATTCTGGCGATACTCTGCCCTTTATATACCTTTCTCTGCTGGGAATTGGTACCATTCTGATGTGATTGTTTCCTTGCCCCTTTCCCTGCATTATCAGATGAGGCTGCGGGAAGAGCGTTAAACTTGGAGTCAAGACATTGATGGTCCAATCTCATCCTCTGCCTGCAAGTTAAACCTGAGCAGGTCCACCAGCACCCTGAGGATTAGCAGCCCTTCAGCAAAACAAGAATATTAAATGACATGAATTCTAGGGTCATTCCTTTTATTTTTCAGAGCAATGATCATTATATTAAAAATATTTGCATATAATTAAACAAATTTTGAATTTTGTAATACGTCACTATCTTGCCTTTCGCAATATCCTCTTTTCCTAGGGATTTTTTTTTAGGGATAATAGAGTTTTAATTCATAAATTCAGATGTGTAAAAAATAAATTTTTGCCCTGGCTGGTGTGGTTCAGTGGATTGAGTGCTGGCCTGCTCAAAAACCAAAGGGTCACTGGTTCGATTCCCAGTTAGGCCACATGCCTGGGTTGCAGGCTGGGTACCCAGCTGTGGGAGTGCAAGAGGCAACCACACATTGATGTTTTGCTCCCTCTCTTTCCCATTTCCTTCCCCTCTCTCTAAAAATAAATAAAATCTTTTTTAAAAAATTGATTTTCATTGTTATTATTTCATCTTTGACTCCAAATTCCTGTTTTTAGTGCTTTAAATGAAACTTCACTTCTATGACTCTAAGTCATTCTGATTCCACATTCTGAGTCCTTGTGTGATGCCAAACAAAATGCATAGAGGGTGGTATCAGCCGTAGGTCCCCTAAATTATCACTGACATACCTTTTCATTCTGCCCTCACCTCTGTTTCAGTTCTGTTGAATCTATGCTGATGCCATGTCCATGTGAGAGATGAGAATCTTTTATGGGCCTGTTTATGATTCTGTATGCCTAGGAGATCATGCGTCCATTCCATTGGAGGGTGGGGGATGGGAAAAGGAAGAAAGGCAGTTTGTATACTCACCCTGGTTCTGTAGCAGGTACTAGGTCCCTGGAGCTAGAGGAACCACAGGAATCTGACTTTTTTTCCATCCCTCAAGGCCCAGGAACATCTTTTCGAGTCTCAGAGGCACACCCAGATCTTTCATTGTATACCAGTGAAGGGGTTCAAAGCAGGCCTCCACAAGATGTACCACTTTGGCATAAGAATTATTTTGAGCTAAAGGCAATCACAACCCTTTGGGTTCAAGAGAAACTTCTACCAGTCCCTTCAAGAATTTAAATTGGGGGCCTTGTCCATAATTAGTTATACTTGTAACCTGAAATAAATTTTATGACCTATCTGTATAACAGGGAAAATATCTAATTACTAAACATCTGCTCTTCTTACCTTCCTGTGAATTACCTTCTCTCCCCCTCTGAAAGCCCAGTTTCCTATCCTATTCCTTGGCCTAAACACAATATACTCTTTTTCCCCCAAAATAAGACATTCCCCGAAAATAAGACCTAGTGCAACTTTTTTCAAGCTTAGAAATATAAGGCTCCCCTGAAAATAAGACCTAGTGGCAGTCATTGCTACAGCTCACCCCAAATTCTTGATGGAATTCAGAGTTTGGCTGGTAAGGCTGATGTTTGTGATGACATGACAACAGAATATTAATAAATGTCGATTTTTTGTTCAACAATAAATGTGAATTCTTGTTCATGGAAAAATAAGAAATCCCCGGAAAATAAGACCTAGCATGTCTTTAAGAGCAAAAATTAATATAAGACACTGTCTTATTTTGGGGGAAACACAGTATATACCTAATTTTTCCTGCCTGTTTTCTAACCTCTCATGTATGTGGGGTTCCCATACATACTAAATTAAATTTGCTTTTCTCCTGTTAATCTGTCTCATGTCAATTTGATTATTCGATCAGCTAAAAGAACCTCTGTAGGGTTAAGGAAAATTTTCCCTCCCAACATCAAGAAACTGTTCTTGCCCACAAATTCCTGTATCTCCTTTAATTCCTTTAAAAATATATCTTAAGTTCTACAGAAGGAAAGGAAGAGATTCAATTAAGTTTAGAATTTAAGTAAAGCATGCATGTTTAAAATAGAAAGAGAAACACTAAAGAAATAGAAATACAACTTCTAAACCAGCGGAGGAGAAAAAGAAATGTAAAGAAATAGGCAGTTAAAATAAGGCAAAGGAAAGAAAAAAGAGAAGCAGGAAAAAAGACTTGCAGAAAGCTAAATAGGACACTAGAAAGAAATATAAATATATTGGTAACCATAAGAAGTATAAACTACTAAAAAATCAACCATTAAATCTAGCTATTAACAGATTGGATCTCAAAAATTATATTAGCAACAAACTACGGGTATTTAGTAAAGATAAGACCAAACATAAAGAGTCAAAAAGGTTACAAATAAAAGCTTGGGAATCAGATATTGAAAAAATATTTATTAACAGACAGTTTAGCTAATTTAACTTAAGACATAATAAACTTCATACAAATACATTACTGTGGTAATAAAAGAGATCACTGTATATTGGCATAAAAAGAAAAAAAAGGGGCAATAGTTATTGGATCTCACCCTTCTCACTTTCTAATAAGTTAATGGAGGTATCATGAATAGTTCTCCTGCAAGTGCTAACTTAAAATTCAAGATCTCTGAATCTGTCACAAAATTAACCAAAGGCAAGAACTTTTAGATCCAGGACACAGAATAAATCACAAAGAGGATATATAAAACAAATCTGTATCAAAGTGAAACGTTCATCTTTGTCCTTAACCTCTCATAGATTCCTTTGCTGTATCCTTTTTATTTGGTTGAAAACAAAGGGAATGATGATAGTGATATGGTGGGATATTTTAGAGCTAGATCTGGAAATTGTGAGCATAATGTTTTCCAATTTCAACGGACAACACATATCACATGTATGCAAACTACCTGAAAGAAGGCTAGCATCAGGTAGTCTCTGCCACAGTGGATAACATACATATAACAGAGGGTTTAGTATCATTTGGGATATGAAACATTTGTAATCTTAGGAGAAATGGACATTTGCTTAGAAATTTCCAAAGCACAGATATTGACTCTAGAAAAAAAGAGTATAGCTGGAGAGTCAAGCCCATAGCCACTAGAGAAATTAAAACTGCAATTAAAATTCTACCCACATAAATGTATCAGACCCAGATGGATTTACAAATCATTTTTTTAAAAATTGAATATCGATAACTTATTGCATAGAAAAATTAACAGTGAATATAAAAAGAAAAAATAATGCAAATATTGCTAAGAGATTAGTATGACATTGATACAATTAAAGAGGAAAAATATGAAATATAAAAAATAATAGGACTCAAAATATAAATATGTAAAATAATTCAATGAGTCTAACAAAGTTGTTTTTTTAATTGAAAAATTTGATAATTGATTTTCTTTGAAATAATATATTAAGTAAACATCAGTATAACTTTCTTGATTTTCATTAAATTAATGATTTAAGAAAAGTCATTATCTCAGTAAATACCCCAAAATGTTAAACCCATATGCTATTGTATGTATGTAAAATTAGTAGTCAAATAAACATTTATCCAACTGGAAAATGGTATCTACCAAACAATAATATTATCAATGGTGAAAGTTTAGACCTAATATCTTTCAAAATCAGAATAAATATCTACCATCACCATTTTTTAGTCAAGATTGCTTTTGAGTTTCTAGGCAACTCAATAGAGCAAGGAAAAAATGATATATAGAGATTATAATGAGGGTAACAAATTTGCATTACTTATTACCTATATTATATACAGAGAAACTATGTAATGGCCTTTAGACAATCTATTGGAACTTGTAAAAAAATTTTTAACATTGTAAAAAAGCTCACCATAGAAAAATAATAACATTCCTATATTCCCAGGAAAATAAATTTGAATGTGTAATAAAGAGTATCTAAATTTTATTAGCCAAATAAAAATAACACTTGGAATATATTTTGGGATAAATCCTACAAAAGATTTATAAGACTACAAAAGAAAAAAATTATGATCTTTTAAAAATATGAAAATAGCCCTGGCTGCTATAGCTCAGTGGATTGAGTGTGGGCCTGTGAGCCAAGTGTCGTTGGTTCGATTCCCGGTCAGGGCACACGACTAGGTTGCATGTCAGGTTCCCAGTTGGGGGCGCGAGTGAGAGGCAACCACACAGTGATGTTTTTCTTCCTCTCTTTCCCTTTTCCCCTCTCTAAAAAAAAATTAATAAATAAGTAAACAAACAAACAAATAAGTAAATTATTTAAAAAAAATTGAATGGGAAGGTTTGACAAAGCATATTTTTAAAAATTTAAAAGTAATAAATAAATAATAAAAATATGAAAATATACTTATATAAAGGGAGAGACAGATTATGTTTTTAAATAAGAAAATTTATTATGTAATAAATTAACTCATTCCCAAATGAATGTCAACCAAATCCTAACAAGAGCTGAGAAACTCCCAAAATTTATATGATGAATAAAGCACTAACAATGGCCACAATTATTTTGAGGAAATAGAGATGAGGAGGAGGTAGCACAGAGTGTAGGAGGAAGCTACATGAGAAAAGAGGAAAAAGGAGGAAATCAAAAAAAAGAATATAAAGTAAGAAGAAGGGAGAAGAGAAGGAGGGAATAAAGAAACATAGCAGTAGTACTATTGGGATTGTATCGATTAGCTGTCCAAACAAATTATAAAACTACACTGATTTTTTAAATTTATTTTTTTAAAGTATAGTTAGTAAACAATCTTATATTAGTTTCAGGTGTACAATATAGTGATTCAACATTTTTATACCTTACAATATGATCACCCCATTAATTCTAATAACCATCTGTCACGGTGTAAACTTATCACAATATTATTGACCATATTCTCCCTTTTATCAATTTCCCACCCTTTCCTTTCTGATAATCATCCCTTTGGTATATGTTTCCATGAATCTATTTTAGGGAACTCTGTGCATTATTGCTAGGACTGTAAACTGGCGCAGTCCCTATGGAGACCAGTATGGAATTTACTAAAAAATATAAAAATAGATATTCCATACAACACAGAAATTTCACTTCTGAGTACTTATCCAAAGAACAATTTTAAAAAGACATATGCAGCCCTATGTCCACTGTAGCATTATTTACAATAGCCAAAATATGGAAGCTACTTCGTTGTGAATTAAAAGATAAATTTATATATATATATATATATATATATATATATATATATATATATATATATATATATATCGTCGGCAGCCGTCCGTCTCGAGAGACGATGGTGTAGCTTCTTAAGAGTCTATCTGCACCGCCGAGAATGGTTGTGCAGTCCGACTTGGGAGTGACACGGTATCTGTCTCCTCCCGTGTTGAATCGCCATCTTACGATGACGCTGGAGTGTCCTCTCCAGTGAAGCTGAAGCTACAGAGCCTGGGCAGGGTGATATGGAGGGTCTGCTGTTGCCCATGCAGCAGACCCCCCTCTCTTCGCAGCTGAAGGGTCCAAGGGAAAGACGGAGTCAATACAGCTTGGCTTCAGGTGCGCCGCAGGAGTTGCCGGTGTTGACTACAACGTCAAACCGCCTGAGGGACTCCGGCTCCGGATTTTCTGTCGGGGTTTACTCCCTTAGCCTTTCCCCTGAAGAGGTATGCCGCAAGGCAGCGGAGGTTTTTTGGAGTCAGAGTTTTCCTTCTCTGAATATATATATATATGTAATGGATATATATATATATAAAATAAAATATTTAGCAGCAATAAAAAGAATGAAATCTTGCCATTTACAACCACATGGATGGGTCTAGAGGGTATTATGCTAAGTGAAATATGTCAGGCAAAGAAAAACTATAGTAATATAAAGCAAAATGTATCAGTTCAGGTAAAAACATAAAATAACAGAATATATAACATGTACGGGCAATTCAATATTTTCTATTATTTTGTCTCTCCCTTTATCAATACTTTTTAATTGCTGTAGTTTATAATTTATATTTATTATATATACATGTATATGTATGTATATATGTATACTTGTTATATGCTAAAGTATTTACAGCACTGTAAGGAAGTGATGTACTATTCATTTAAAGTTTTTAAAAAGATTTTATATATTGATTCTTAGAGAGAGAGGAAGGGAGGGAGATAGAGAGGGAAGGAAACATCAGTTAGTTGCCTCTTTTATGCTCTGACCCGTACCAGCCTGCAACACAAGCATGTGCCCTGACTGGTAATCAAACTGGCAACCTTTCGCTTTGTAGGATGATGCCCAACCAACTAAGTCATACTGGTCAGGGAAAATTCTGTACTATTCAATAAATTACAATAGCACAACTGGAAATTCATTCATTTAAAAAAATGTTAACTAATATTCCTAAGAAACCATGTACAAATATAACTTCCCAATAGAGTAAAGAAATAAAGTACATAAAATATTTTTTAAATATTTTAAAGTATATAAAATTTGATTCTGCAAACAGCATATGTATGATTTCATAACAAGACATTTTAGCAATAGCTAGCAAAATTGAAAATGCACATAAATTAAGCAATGTCTTTGAGTTATATATTCTAGAGAACACTCACATATGTACAAGGAGACCTGTGCAAGAGAGTTGATTGTAGCATTTTTTAGCAAAACAAACAATTTAACATGTCACTTGAGAGAATGGATGAATAAATTGTATAATCATTTGAATATTAAGCAGCAAATGTAATATTGGTTGTACAAAAATCAATATGGTAAATCTCTAATGCATTTTTTTCTTGAGAAAATTATGTTACAGTGATATGGTATAATTATGAAAATTAAAATATTAAAAATTTATTTGTTATATAGGGATATGAAATTTTATAGCAAAAGTTTACCAATGTTAAAGGGAGAGTACACATCTAATTCAGTATATTTGGGGGGTTTTTTAGGAGTGAATGATGTGGAATAAAATGAAAAGGGTTTTTAAAGGCATGTCTAATATGTATTTCTTAAAAAACAAAATTCTGAAACAAACATGACAAAGTGTTCATCTATTTGTTGGTTAGATAGCTGCCTCTGTATTTCTATACATAGTTGACATATTACATAATTAAAATACTTTAAAACTTTCATGTTTCCAAGTATTTATACAACAGAATGTTAAAACAACATTTCAAAGAGTTTTCAAGAATTATTAGTCCATGAAAGTTATATTTGGTTCCTTAAGTGTTCATTGACCCAAATTAAATTACAAATGCCATTGCTTCAGCCTTCCATACAACCATATTCTTGTGGTGGTCTAGTAATCTACAGGTTAAAATAAGACAAGCTCCTTCCTGCAACAAGTATTCTCTGAATTCCAACAAAATATAACTCATTATAAAACTCAAGCCAACAGGTGATATGAACAAAGCACACTAATTTTATTTTAGTCTCTAAGCATGTGGATCAATGCTTATTTGCATGACTGTCAACAAAAAAGTTATCTCCTTTGTTGCTACTTATAACTTTCATGTATTTGTTGCCTTTGAGTCAAACTGAATCTATCCTTAATCAATCAATCACCTTTCTTCTTTATCATTATCAATTAATATTTTTGAACCCTCTGAACTGTTTCACTTTGTATGGAATTTTCTGATAATGAGATACCAAACTCAGTCTTCAGTATGTTTTAAAAACTTGATCTAGATATTATATCTGTTGATGTCTTCAAGAGCAATGCAAGGCTTGCTACTCTGCCTGGCTTCCTCAGGATTAAGTCAAAGCTTCTCTCTGCCTAAATCACACTGCAGCTAACTTGAAGGCATGAGCTCCTATCATGGATTAATTTAATGTCCATTCTTAGGCTTACCTCATGAGGTTTGAGGATATTTGTTACCACAGCAAGTATGCAAACAGTGAGGGGAAGGGAAGGATGTTGACACTGCTCATTTGAAAATTTACAGGGAATTTCATGGAAAGTAAGGTTTATGGATAATTTTATAAACATTATTTCTGCATGTGATTCCAAATGCCTAATGAAGAAATTTCTCCTGTATTTCCTCTCATGCATCCCAGCAAGGACAACTGCTTACTGTCAGGTTTATATTCTTCATTAGTATGTTCCTACCTTATATTTTTGGTTAAAGACACCATAGCAGATTCAGAGCCCTTATCCCTGAACACAAAATCTCAATGGTGTTTTCTGCTTCAATTTTTGTATATATGCCAAAGTATATATAGATCCTATTATCTAAACTGAGGTTGTATTTGATTTTGGTACAAAGTGCATGGTATGTAGTAAGCACTCAATTAAGGTTAGTTGTTGTTGTTTTTATTGTTGCTAGTAAGTGATTAGTCAAACTTGAAAATATCATAGAACTACCAACTTGTCTGTGGGAGATAATTTCCAGTTTTATTGTAAAGCAAATTCATATATTAACTGTTATAAGAGTTTCATTTTTAGAAACAAATATTCAAAAACACACTTATTGTCTATAATGAATAATTGAAGAAATAAAAGTAATAATATTCAGAAGTTTATTTTGATTATTTCTGCGGTATGCCATATAGATATATACATATATACAAATATATATCTCGTTTAAAAAATAAAACTAACATTATTCTCTACATACTATTATAATATTTTATTTTCATTTGATTTCTAATCAAGATGGTGGAGTAATTAAACATGCTGTCCTCCCATAATCAAATTAAAATTACAACTAAACTGTAGAACAACCATCATTGCTTGAGAACCATCTGAAATCTAGCTAAACAGAGCTCCTATGACTAAGGCTATAAAGAAGAAGCCACATGGAGACTGGTAGGAGGGTAAGAGAAATGGGACAAGTTGGTCCCACACCCATTTGTGGCAATTAAATTTCCAGAGGTGTCCTGGCCAGGTGGATCAGTTAGTTGGAGCATTGTCTCATACACCAAAAGGCTGTGAGCTCCATTCCTGATCAGGGCACATGCCTAGGATATGGGTTCAATCTCCAGTTAGGATATATACAAAAGGCAGCCAATCGATCTCTTTCTCTCTCTCTCTGTCTCTCTTAAATCCATGATAAAATATCCTTGGGTGAGGATTAAAAAAATTTTTTTAAACAAATTCTGAAAGGATATCTTGGCTACAAAGTTCCCCTCTGAGGAGCAAGAACATACTGGCACCCAGCCCAGGGTTCCAGTGTCAGGAAGAGAAGTTACCATAACTTCTCATTATGAAAAACAACAAAAAATGCAGCTGAGTGAAACAGAGGGCTTCTAGAGCCCTAGGCATTCCTCTTAAAAGGCCTGTGTACAGACTTACTTACTGACAGATTCACCAGTGCTGAGCTCCAGCACTGGAGCAGCAGTTCGAAAAGCATGAGGAACATACAAGGGGAACTGAATAATCTGGTTTCAGGGTGAGGGCTGCAGTAGCAGCTTTCTCCCAGGCATAAGTGCTGATAGAAGCCATTGTTCCTTTGCTGAGCCTACCCCCTATAGGCACTGGCAGGTACCATATCTGAGAGTCCATCAACTTAGCTAACAGTGTTCACCTTGCCTTAGTAATTCCCTGAGACTGCACCCCACTCAAATTGTGGACTCACCCAAGCTGCTTCAGACTGGTTTTCCATGCTCATGCTGTGGACTTCCTAAAATCTCTCAAAGGTTCACAAAATAAGCAGCCTCTGGCTTGTGAACTCCTCATACCTCTTGCTAAGGGTCCCAAGCCTGGCACTAGAAACAGTAACCTCAGTTCTCTGCTTAGCCTCTCCCAGGCATTTTCACACCCAGCACAAGTAATATGCCTTGGTATGTCACTTTGTAACTCATACCAGGTGGCTGCTGGCACAGAAAAGGAAGCACCTCCCCTTGATCTGCATCAGAGTTCTTCCCATGAGACCTCAGAACCAACACACCCAGTGTTCAGCCTCAGACCAAACCAGAGCACCACCCAACTATTTATACAAACACATCCAAAGGATGCAGTCAGCAAGCACTGGAGCCCCACAAAAGTGAATCCTGCTCCACTAGGTCAGCCCCTGCACAGCAGCTCCTCCACTATAGTCCTCATGGCAAATCAGGCTGAGAGACTATGCCTCACATTGACATGCAACAGCAATCAAGGCTCAACTACTATAGGAGGGCATACACAAGACACACAAGGGACACATCCAGAGCACCGGGCTCACGAGACTGTGCCATTGGGCCACATATAGCACCTACTGCATAAAGACACTCTACCAAGACTGAGAGACACAGCAGCTCTACCTAATACATAGAAACAAACACAGAGAGGTGGCCAAAATGAGGAGACAAACAAACATGTCCCAAATAAAAAAGCAGGATGAAACTAAAAAATAAAAATAAAAAAGAAAAGGAAGGAAAAAACTAAACAAAATGAAGACAAGCAATCTACCAAATGCAGAGATCAGAACACTGGTTATAAGGAAACTCGATGAACTCAGAGAAACCTTTAACAGAGATAGGAAACATTTAATAAAAGGAGCTAGAAACATAAAAAATAACCAGTGAGAAATAAAAAATATAATAACTAAAATGTAAAATAAGTTAGAGGACATCAATAGTAGATTTGATGAAGCACAGGATCTAATAATTGATTTGGAAAACAAGGTAGCAGAAAAAAACCTATTGGAACAGCAAAGAGAAAAAAATAATCTTAAAAAATGAGGATAATTTAAGGGGCCTGTGGGATAACATCTAGCATACCAACATTCACATTACAGAAGTATGAAAAGGAGGAGAGAGCAAAACTGAAAACCTATTTGAATAATGACTGAAAACTTCCCTAACCTAGCGAAGGAAATAGACATATGAGCCCAGGAGTACAGAGTCCCAAACAAGATGAACCAAAAGAGGACCATATCAACACATGTCATAATTAAAATGCCAAATATTAAAGACAAAGAGAAAATTTTAAAAGCAGAAAGAAATAAGCAGTTATTTACCTGCAAAGACTGTCAGCTGATTTCTCAAAAGAAACACTGCAGGCCAGAAGGCATTGGCACAAAATATACGAAGTGATAAAAAACTAGGACCTACAATCAAGATTACCCAGCAAGGCTATCATTTAGAATCACAGGACAGATAAAGAGCTTTGTCACCACCAAACCAATATTTACAAAAATATTAAAGCAACTTTTTTAAGAATAAAAGAAGATAAAAATATGAATAAAATAGAATAACTACATGCCTATCAATAGTTACTTTAAATATAAATGGGTTAAATGCTTCAATTAAGACATATGGTGGCTGAATGGATAAGAAAACAAGACATACATATGCTGCCTACAAGAAACCCACCTCAGATCAAAAGACACACACAGAGACTGGAGGTAAAGGGATGTAGAAAGATATTTTATGCAAATGCAAATTTAGAAAAAGCTGGGGTAGCAGCACTTATGTAAGACAAAAGAGACTTTAAGAAAAAAGCTTTAACAAGAGACATAGAAGGACTCAGCAATTTCCATTTTTGACTATTTATCTGAAGAAACCCTAAATAAGAATTCAGAAGGACATACGCATCCCTATGTTTATTGCAACATTACTTACAATGGCCAAGATATGGAAGCAACCTCGGTAGATGACTGGATAAAGAAGATGTGGTACATATATACAATGGAGTACTACTCAGCCATATAAAGAAATTAAATCTTGTCATCTGCAACAACATGGACGAATCTAGAGGATATTATATTAAGTGAAATAAGTGATATAAAGAAAGACAAATACTATATGATTTTACATATATGTGGAATTTAAGAAACAAAATAAGCACAACAGAAGCAAACTCATAGATGCAGATAACATTTTGATGTTTGCCAGATGAAGGGGGATTGTTGGGATGAGTGAAAAGGGGAAGGGAAGTAAGATGTTTAAATTGCCATTTATAAAAACTGTAATGGGTATGTAAAGTATAGCGTAGGGAATATAGCTAATAATATTGTAATGACTATGTATGGTATCAGATAGGTACTACAGTTATGGGGTGATTGCTTTGTAAATTATATAAATGTCTAATCACTATGTTGTATACTTGAAAGTAATATAATGTTGTATGTCAAATATAATTCTAAACATATTTTTAAATAAAAATAGAACAGCATTAAAGGTCTGCATTAATAGTATATGAATAAACTTCATATGGTAAAGTTATTTATTATCAATTTATTAAATAGAATTTAAGTTAGGGTTCCCCCAAAATACAGAACACCTAGTTAAATTTGAATTTTAGATAAACAAGGAATAATTTTTTTAAGTGTAAGTATGTGCCAAATATCGCACAGGAAATAATCATGAAAAATTGTGGCAATGTGTGGGCCTTAAATTTTGTCTTAAATGTTTAAAAATACTGTATAAAAATGATATACGTCATCATTTAGTTCACAATTTTTTCATTGCCACCCAACTGTAAATAAAACATAGGTGAGGGTTTCTGTCTACTTTGGCCAGTGCTGTATCCCAGGGCCTGTTATAAAAGGAGAGTTTCATTAATATTTATGTGAATAAAGTGAATATGATTTAATTTTTTCTTAGGAGCTTAACAACCATTTGTATAGTTTCCTATAAATGATTTCAAATACCCTGAACACAAACTTCCTTAAAGAAAAATAAGTGAAGCACCTCAATATTTGATCAAAAGTAGGGAATCAAAAAGTGACCAAGGTGAGTCCCAAGCATTAGAGTTTTATAATGTTTCCTTAGGGAAGCAATCACTAAGAAATGATTACAAAGTAATAGGCAGCACTTAAGTATCTCACAACATCATGAGAAACATAGTGTACAAACTTAGAGGAAATGCATCTACTTCTGTTTGGAGGATGAGAGAGGCTTCACAAAAGGGTGGGATTTCAAATGAGCCCTTGCAACAGTGACAAATTCAGGAAGTTCACAAATTGAAGAGTTTTGCAGCAGATTGAAAAAAAAAAAAGCAAAGAAACGAAATTTTGATAGTGCAAGCCATATTCAGTCAAGGCATATATTCACAAAGTATTGCCCACTTGATAGGCAAACCAGTAAATCTAGTCATTGGAATAAGCAGCAAATACTCTTCTTGGTTATAAAAACAGCGGGGAAAACGAGCTTGGATTAAGGAAGAGCATCTTCCATTTCATGCCTCATTTTTGAATCATGTCCCTAAATCCCACAGAAGTAATGTCCTTACCATGATGCCTCAGTTGCCTGTTTCAGTGTAAGCTACTTGGAAAAGGTCTCCCTCGGCAGCATAAGTTTAGGAAAAGTATATGGATTGATGTATTTAATTTGCATTCCACTTGTAACACAATATGGTCTTCTGTTTTTAAAGAAGCACCGAGAGTGTGAAACATAATATTACTCTGTGTTTGTTATAGAGGCCGTTGATAGATATGGCAGTTTTAACTCAAAATACCACAGCTTTTGTTAATCCATACTTCACACTTCACTTCATCTTGATATACAAGGATGGAAATAAAATTATATGTCAGCATTAGAGTTTTGCATTAAATTGTAGATATTTTTTTGTCCCCATCATATCTTTCTGCAAAGGGGATGGATTTGTGGAGGACAGCATTTTTCTCATTTGTGACATATCTGCACAAATACAATATATAATTTTCAGCAAAGATATCTATCGTTCCATGTGAGGAAAAAAATAATGCCCCGGGTTATTATTTCAACTCGCAAGTCTGGATGCTGTACTTTGATATTATTTATTTGAAGTTTATGTAGCATATATTACTTGAAATTTGAAAGCTACTTTATTAATTCTAACAGTCAAAGCATTCTGAGCTAAGAAAAGCTGTCCTTCCACTTAGTTGAATGCTCGAGCACAAAATTATTAAAAAACATCATGTGCACACAAGGCAGCAGGAAGCTGATTTGTGTGCGCAGAAGGGCAGTTTGTCCTCGGAAGTACATTTTTAAATAAGAAGAGAGTTGGAAAGAAAAGGCAAACAGCGCCTTGAAGTAAAAGAACAGGAGCAGATGTCCTTTAGCTGTGTGTTTTATTGATTTATAAACACTCAGCCAGGCTCCCTCATCTCTGCAAAGTAATTTAGATATGGGAAAATATCTGTGAAATATATTGATTGTGTTATTGATTGAAAAGCCAATTGCTGTTGCACTCCTGTTTTACCATTTAAGTCCTGACACATTTTGACATATGAGCCAGCTGTGACTACTGCCTCGGTTCTGCAATAGGATAATGGGAAAGCTGTCATAACCACGTCTCCGTCAGCCTTGAGGATTTACAGAATGTTGGCGCTGCTATTTAGCTTGCTTTTTACCTGAATAATGAGGGTACGTTAAAGCTTTCACTCTCGTACGTTCGTGTGTGTTTGCGTTGGGTGTGTCTATATATCTACACAGACCTTTACTAGTTTCTGTTTCATTTAGTAAACCGATATGGTGAATTAAAGTAAAATACGTGAGGAATCAATCATTTAGCATCTTCATGTTTAATCTACGCTCATAGGAATGACTGACTCTATGCAAATATTTTTCTCTTGCTTTGGGGAAATTTGATTTCAAAATATTTCTCAGAGCAATTTTCACTTGTATTAAGATTGGATTCTACTCGGTAGCCATAGGAAAAAAAATGAGGAAAATCCATTTCTTTCTATTTACAAATTTGTCACTCATCTGAGATATTTATTGCATGAAAAAGGAAGATAATTTACACAAAATTTACTCAATATCCTTCATTTGAGAAGAAAAAAAGAACAAACTAGCTTCAAAGCCTACACATTAAAGCTCATAAAAATTCAGACAAATATCTCTCCAAAAAGTACACTTTAAAAGATCTATATTTTAGGACAGAACTTATTAGATGATTGAAACTACAAATATCGTTTCCTGCTTCTGGTCACATAATCATAACACACAAGAAAAACTCCTCTAAATCACGCTTTGGATGCATAGAGTCAATATGGATCTTTTCCAAATAAGGCTGTTTAAATGTATACTATACATTATTAAAGTTGGTGTCCATAATATCCCTCTTATGCCTGATGCATCTTCTCGTTGTCATACAATCTCCCGGATTCATCACAAGCAGCACGTTGATTTGTCCTTTTCTAGTTGATTTAAAAGCATCGTTCATTTTATGTAAACTAGTAAAACAGGTCCATTGCAAGGTAGCAGTGCTGATGTAAATAGCCTGGGAACCAGGCTCTGTATTATAAGGATGGACGTCAGATCCCTCCTCTGGGAAATGAAAATGTTCATTTAACAGTATGAATGGCACAGCACTGTGGCAAATGACTGACATAGGAGTGTTAAGCATTAGATCTTTGATTCATTTGGATCCAACTTCAGAAAAACCAACATTTCTTTTCAATGCACAGGCTTCCTGTATTGCAGAGTCTTTTAAAAAGTCTGTTTTAGAGCCTCCATATACTCTAAAGCAGATTTCACCTTCCTATAAAATTGAAGGCAGGCCTTTCATGTAAGTTAACAAAATATCAAATCAATTCTGACAAGGTAAAATCTTCAGTCCAAGAATACATGAGACGGCTTTAGGATATGGCACAGTGAAAGGGAGGTGGAGGCGGGTGAACAACCTAAAATGGGAGCGCTGGGCACATTCTGCAGTGTGGAACCAAGACTCTAGAGTCGCTTTCTTCTGTAACTGCCCACTCTCCCTCTCTACCTTATAGGCAGGATTACAGCAAGACCCATTCGGGAGAAGCTGTGTTGTAAGCTGTTCTTAAACTTTAGTGTGCAGAGTGCTGCCTGGAAATGTGTTGAAAATTCACATTGCTCATCTCCCTCTATCAAGATTCTGGTTTCATAGGTCTAGAACAGGGCACAGGAATTTGGCTTTAAATTTTGTTTTAATTTTTAAAAATACTTTATTGATTTATTTTTAGAGATGGGTTAGGGAGGGAGAAAGAGAAGGAGAGAAACATCTATGTGTGAGAGACATGTCAATCAGTTGCCTATTGCCTTTTGCCTTTTGCATGCCCTCAGCTGGGAACGCGGCCCACAACCCAACCAAGCATGTGCCCTGACGGGGAATCGAATCTGCAAACTTTCAGTTCGTGGGATGATGCCCAACCCACTGAGCCACCAGCAGTCAGAGAAGAAATTTGGTTTTACTAAAAGTAAAGTTTTAAACTTAAACTAATTTGACACAGAAAACACATAAATGTACAGTTGTGTTATTTCCCTCCACTTCATAGTATAATTTTTTCTATTAAAAACTACCATTGGTACAATATTATTAAATAATCTACAGACTTTATGTGAAATTCAAGATTTCTTCTATTTATGTCTTTTTCTGTTCGAGATTTCCACAATGCATTTAATTATTTCTCCTTTGTCATCTCCAGTCTGTAACAGTCCCTCAGGATCTGCTTTCAATTAATCACTTAGGTTTATCTGATATCAGTTGATTTGCAAAGAAAATTATGTGACACACTTATCTAGATGGTTACTTATGTTCTTGAATCTGCTTCAAACATAGCTGTTAATTTTTTAAAGGCAACTATAAGAAAGGTTTTGAAAATTAATGCTGAAATATAAACCATGCATTAAAAAAAAATCTCCTCAAGTCTCTAAGTTTAGTGCATGTCTTAGGAATCTTTCCAATACTATTTGTATTGCTTTGTAATTGTTTTTACATGCCTTCCATATTGTCCCTTCAGTTCAGCCAACTGTCATTTCTTAGACCCTTGCTACTCAATGTGGGGTCTGTCTCTGGAAGCTTGTGAGAACAGCAGAGTCCCCACCCCTGGCCCAGGCCTACTAAATCCAGAATCTACATTTTAATTAGATCTGTAGGTAACTTGTTTTCCCAGGAAAGTTTGAGATGCATAGACTTTGAGGATCTTTGCCCATCATATGCAGAGGCTGAAAGAAGAAATTCCTTGGAGTCTCTCTGCATTACTATTAATTCTGAAACTACTGAAATCATCATTTCTAAGGATTGGTTACAATTGTCTCAGACACTTGTAAGTTCCCTTTTGTTTCTCTTTCCCTTTTCTGATCCTTGGTATAAATTCTACAAAATGCTTTTATTTGAGACCTGATTTGCATTCCATATGTACATCATATTTACTGAGTAGGATGTTACTATGCTGGATTGTATTCCAGTGGTGTTACATTTCTGAATTACGGACATATTTGATGCACTATTTTAACATTTCTTGTATTGGATTATTCAGGTGCTTCATATAAAATTGATTTTGAACAAAACATTTCATGCCCTTTGTGCTTCAATGCTTTAGTTCCATGTGCATCTCTCAAATTTACCAATGGCTTTCAGGATAAGCTTGGGCAAATAATTATCCTTTGGCTTCTTATTTTCCAACCATAAACTTAAGACTCTAACATTGCTACAGAATGATAGTCCTGAAGAGGGTGCTAGATAGTGTTGGGTTCATACCACAAGACTACATACATTTAATATGTAGAAAACTGAGGCACAGTAAAGGTGTGACTTGTCTAGAGTCAACAGTACATTACTAGGAAGGAAAAAGTCATGTCCCAAGCCTAACTATAGCCTTGAGCTTTTCCCATAGGCTCTGTCCTTCAGTCTAGTGCATCATTATTACCTCCCTTTCCATATTTTCTCAGAGGAGGGGTTCCTTTTTCCATTTAAGTAAGGCTTTGTCATTTCCTCTACATGAGATTCCTCTTCTCCAACTTTCATTTCTTCATGCTTTTCTTCATCTTCAAATATATCAAAGATGTTTTTAATTTAATAAATGGCAACAATAATAAAACAGAAGTACTTCCTATTACTTACCATTCCTATTACTGTACTTTCCATTTGTCCCCAATCTCTTGAGTATCTTTGTTCCCATGACATCCAAATACTTGTCATTCCATCTTATTCTGGCTTCTTCCTTAAATCACTTACTGACACATCACTCATTGATATCACTGATAACCTACACACTCACAAAGTCAAAGGCTTTCATTCTGTCTTCATCCTTCTTCACTTCTCCAAAGTGACCAAACTGTTAACTACCTCCTACTTGTTAAGGCTGATCTCCTTGGCTTTTCTAGCACCTTTCTCTCCCTACTTCTTACTGTGGCTCATCACTTTCTACGCACTTCTACAATGCCATGATCCATCTGGCTACATTTTTTGTTGTCTTATGTTCTTACTTGTGATACTCTTCCAAGGTGGTTATCTTAGTTTGAGTACCAGTGATCAATTTATTGGTGTTTACCTTCTACCATTTTTATCAGCTCAATGAAAATGTATCTGATCCCTTCAAATATGTTTTCCTTTGCCAACTGTTATAATTTTAAGCTTCGTCAGTAGAAAATACTGGAGTGACATTTCAGAAGGAGAGAGGTTTTCTTTTTGGCTCCAGTTCTCCCTGGGCAGGCTCCTGAAGCCCAGGTGTCTTCTCCAGTGCTCAGCTTCAAACTCCCCAGGGCCCAGGGCCTGCAGGGTGGGTGTTTTCCTGGCAACAGTTTCCTCTGGTGCATGCAGGCCTTCAGCACCAACCTTCCACAGCACCGAAGCCTTCTGCAGTACCCTTCTCTGTGACACATGGTGGCTGGCAGCACTCACCAGCCAGCCACTTTCCCCAGCGACCCTCTTGGGTGTTTTTGTATCAGGGTGCCTCTGAGGAGACACCTCCCTGTGAACAGCTTTGCCCAGCATCCTAGAGGGCAAATTTCTAGAAAGTTCCACCAGTATGACACATTATAGCAACTTCTCTGCCATCTAATCAGTCAGTGCTGTGCTTCTCCAACAGGTTCTTGATCTCAGTCTGGTGGTTTTCACCCTGGGGTGGCTCTTTTTTGTATCTGCCATTCCTCTATTTGTGAGAATTCTCTTTACTTCTTCTTCATGAATTCTTTATTACTCTAAGTCTCATTTATAATTAATAATTACTTAGATTAAACTTTACTTGTTCAAATTAGTCAGTGGTTTGTCTCTCCCATTTGGTCTCAGAAAAAAAATATACCTTTCCCAGTGTGATAATCTTGTTTGCCCAAAGAGCATCCCTTGAGAGTCTTAAGTGTTGTTTAATTAGGACATATAATAGAATCCTAAGAAAGCACAAATGAGGTAAAGGAGGAATGAGAAAAGAAAAGAGAAACAGGATGAGGAGTTTGCCACTAAGCTGAAAACGCTTATTGTTATCCAATGCAATTCATCACTAGATTACACTGGTCCACGTTCTTAGAGTCTGTATGAATGAATGGAAGTCCATTTTGAGGAAGAAGGGAAAATCATTTATCTGATGGCTCTTGACTTCTGCCAATCACCCCCCAGAACATTAAGTCCCCTCCAGTTCTAGTTTGTGCCTGAAAAGATGCCAGGAAGATCCCTCCCATGTCACATCACAGTGGCAATGGGGGTGTGTCCTGAGGCAAGAGGGAAAAGGTACAAGGTGTGGGCCCGAGGTGCCCCTGCACAAAGATGGTCAGAGTCCACAGCACTGACCACTGTAGCAGTGGCTTGGACGGTAAGTAGCTGAGGGTCCCAGAGACAGATAAGGTGCACCTGTCACAGGACCTTGTCCATGCCTGTGCCCTTAACGACATTTTACAAGTAGATAAATCTTCAGTCTCTACCTCCAGCCACACTTTCCCTCCTGAGAACCAACGTACTTCCAATGCTTAACCAACAAACTACATGCATATCGTGCAGGTGCCTTAAATTGATCATGTACAAAACTGAATTAAATTTAATATTTGGAAAATATACTCTGACTGATGTCTTTTCCTTTAGTCAAGAAGGTCAGCATTCATTTGATATTCTTCAAAGATGAAAACTGTGATAATCCTTTGGACCTTGCTCACTCTCACTGACTCAAATTTAATTACTCGCCAAATCTTTTTTATTTTTTTTCTTCAGAAATGTCTCTCAAGTCTGGCTTCTATTCTTATCCTCCCTGTCATGGTCTTATTTCAAGTCTCTCCTCATCATTTTCTCAAATTATTGCAGCAGTCTCCTGTCACAGTCTTTCTCTAATCCTTTCAACGTGACGATTATCTTGAAACAAATGATTCTGTTTCTTCTCTACATTAAAACCACCCTTGGCTAACTATCCAGTGGCTACAAAATAGAATCCACAGTCCTGACCTTGGCATGCTAAGTTATTCAGTGTGTACTCACTGTCTATCCATAACACACACCTTCTCTTCCCACTCATTCTACCCTTCACCCGTGTTCTTTCCATGTGCTAAGCTCACATGTTCCTGCTCTACGGTATTTGTCAATGTAGCGTGACATTTGAAAAACGTTCCATTTCAGGACCTCTATAAATGTTTTTCCTACTGCTTAAAATAGAAAAAAAAAATCTCTCCTCATAAAACCCAGGTTAGGTGTCACCTCTTCAGTGACCTTCTTAGAAGTGTTCTTTGTTCTAAGCTCCCACAGCACATTTGCTTTTTGTTCTAAAAGTATTTATCATATTTTATTACAATTTATTTGGTTTTACACATGTATTACCCACTGTATTGTGATTTTCCTCAAGTGCAGAAACCATGTATTATTCATTCTTGCATCCTTAGCACTCAGCATAGCACTCAAGCATAAACTGCCCAATAAATATGTGTTGAATTGAATTTAAATAAAATCATAGGTGTAAAAGTATGTATGTATGGCATTGTTATCAGCAAGGCAGCATCTCACTATAGCATGATATACATCCAATTTTATACTTATAAAGATTCTGTGTTGATGCCACAGACACTTTGTCAACCATCCAAAGAGCAGCAGAGTTCTTTGCCAATGAGCAACAGCAGTGTGTGTTGACAGTTCATTTCAGTACATTATATGGCACTCAACCAAAATTGAACAGCAAGAAAAGATGGAAAGAAAATGACTATTTTCTAGGCCTTCATCACTGCATGCAGGACTAAATGGATTTCAGGATGTTCATGTGCCATGGTTTGCATCAGCCTTACGTGTAAATCAAATTGATCGTCTTAAGTTGTTTGGCCCAGGACTGTCATTCTAAGGTCTACAGTCATACAATGCTATATTACACTCCATCATTGATACTACATCACTGCATACTGTATCTATTACAGTCATCTCCTGTGGAATTACCTCTTACAAAAGGAGGAAACACACCCTAAATTATAATGGTCTCATCACTTGTAGTAGCTTTAATAGAAGAAGTCCTTTTAGCAACCACATTATTACCTCTGGTATGATTAGAGGAAAGGTAGTAACTCATTCCAAGACCAAAATGCTTTCCCAGAAAAAATAAATAAATCTAGATGTTTTAAGATATTTAAGATTAGCTTTACAATTTACAGAACCATGTTCAGAAGTTTTCTCCTTAGAATTATAGGGTTATATGTATGACACCAGAGTTAAAGTTAACTTTCAGACTGATTTGTGGACAAAAAGACTTGATTCATAAGATCTTTGCACTACATAAAGATATAAACGTCCTGTTTTTCTAGAAGCTTTATGTTTTCCTGTTCCAAAAAATATACAAGTCAAATATGCCCAATTATTTGGACCTAGTATCATCTACAAACAAACTGCAGAAGTTTATCTTTGGTGTCCCTAACACAAATAATTGTGCTTCCTCATTTATTGGCTTAGTTTTATGTTACGGACAAGCATAAACACTGCAAATGCTCATTTTTCTTTATTTGCTTTGGCTGGACAAAGCCGAGAATTAAATTTGCGACTTATATTAAGTGAGTACATATTTCTTTATGCATTGAATATTTTATACTAACTGTCATCCCAAATTCATTTTAATTTTCTAACCTTTCTCTTACTCCATCTTCACTTATTCTATTTAGCATTCAAATGAACCTATCTCTTTTAAACTGGATTAATTCATTTTTAGGAATAAGGTAAGATGTTAATAAATAAATGCAGAAGTAAAACTATTCCTTCTAATAAATTGTATATATTTTACTCTTTGTCTCTGACTATTTGCTAGGATTCTTATATCAGCAGCATTACATAAAAGAAACATAAAACATTCTTCTTCAGTCACTCTTAATGTATCAGCATAACCTAGGAAACTATCTCTTTAAAATTTTAAATGATTGTTCTTACACCCCACCCTTAGGAATTCTTACCTAAGTCTAGCATGGGGCCGATTTATCTGTATTTTTGGACATCGCCACAGATGAATCTGACATATAGCCCCCCTTTATTTAAATAGCTATTTAGAGAAAACATAACAAATCATTTTTTTCAAAGTAAAAGAAGATGATGTAAACTTGTATATGTATATTTATGATAGATGATAGATAGATGAATAGATAAATGATTGGACATTGCTTAAGAAAATAAGGGAAGATTAAAAGGAAACAACACAGAGGATACAGAGCATGTTAATTTAAATCACATAGAGCTGGTCAACAGTGTTGAATGTTAGAAACCCATTAGGTTTTTAGAGTAGCTTGAAAGATTTCTGCAAAACAATCATTTCTCCCTTTTATTTTCAGGCCATCATGATAGGTCAGTAAATATCACATCTAAGCTTTAATCATCTGCTTAAGGAACATAAGATATATTTTATGACCTGAACCTCACTTCATCCCAGGATAAGCATTTGAGGTGGGTATGATCAACACCACTTTTTGAATTAGCAAACTGATATCTATAAGGTGAACATTTGGCCACAGTCACGCATAGGTTTGGAAGTGACAGAGCCTGGAGATAAATCTTTTGGTTCCCTTACCATGCTGTGCTCCTTCAACATACTTGTTTTCTCTCCTGAAAGAATTCTGGATAATGCAAAAGGAACACATTTATCCTTTCATAACTTCAAACACTGCAGGAGTGATCACTTACAATGCCTATTTCTTGAAATCAAGAAAATCTCAGTAAACGCTGGCCTATGAAAAGAGGTCAGTGGTCATTAAGTTTATTTCAGCTTTAAATATTCTGAGTTGTTATTTAAATAAATGACATGGGTAGTTTTTTTGAGATTAATGGAGCATATGCTCAGATTCATTTGATCCTAGATTCATTAACCCCTGCTCCACTGATTTTTACTCAGTATTTCTAACGAGAGAGAATTATACCTTGGGAAGCAATGATGCATGTAAGCTTATATCTTATATAATAAAAAAAAACTCACTTGAGTTGTTTTTTTTCTTTCCCAAATGTTCTTTCTATATGAACTATATGTGCATTTGACAACATTCATGCTAATAAAAGTTGGTTTATTTTATATTAAAAACATTTAACAATAAATAATTATATATCTCAAATATTTAATGCCTTAAACATTTTGTAAAATTGGTTTACAATACTTTTAACTCCATAGTTATCAGACATTCTTATATTTTTACAAAAACACAGTGATTAATTTGATTTATTAAAGGTGGCAATTCAGTGTTTTTAAGTTTTTATTTACTTTTCATTGCTAAATTTGAAATAAGTTGTATATTATTTTGCAAACATAACTAAACATTTTGACAATTTATACCTTTATAGTGTTGCCTTTGAACTAAAAAGGAAAAAATCTCAAGCTTCCTATGTCTTTAATGTTAAAGCTAAAGCTATGTACATAGTGTATTGGAACTGAACAGGTCCCCAATTTTCAATTCTATTCAGCCAGATGTCCTTGAACATATGGGGCAATTTCACTGTCAATTTTGAGCGGCTGGGATATATTCACTTTTAACAAGAAATTGATTCAGATTTGATTTTCATAA